>NW_010097889.1:0-18576 GCF_000699245.1 Pterocles gutturalis | reverse complement strand
ATCCAGCCAATTCCTTATCCAGCAGGTGGTGCATCCATCAAATCCGTATTTTTCCAACCTGGCCACCAGGATGTCATGTGGGACAGTGTCAAACGCTTTGCAGAAGTCCAGCTAGATGACGTCAGTTGCTCTTCCTTTGTCCACCAATGCCATAACTCCATCATAAAAAAGGCTACTCAGGTTTGACAGGCACGATTTGCTCTTGATGAAGCCATGCAGGTTTACCAATCACCTCTCCTTCATTTTCCATGTCCCTTAGTAGAGCCTTCAGGAGGATCTGCTCCATGATCTTGCGAGGCACAGAGGTGAGACTGACTGACCTGTAGCTCCATGGGTCTTCTTTTTTACCCCTCTTGAAAATGGGGTTTATGTTTCCCCTTTTCCAGTCAGTGGGAACTTCACCAGACTTTCATGACCTTTCAAATGTGATGGTTAATGGCTTTGCGAATTCATCTTGCCTGGCTTGGCAACTTCATCTGCCAGTTCCCTCACGACCTGTGGATCATCAGGTCCCATGGTCTTGTGCACCTTCAGGTTCTTTAGATAGTCTCAAATCTGATTTTCACTTACAGTGGGCAGATCTTCCTTCTCCCATGGAGAATTCATTAATTCTTAATTAACACCAGGCAATTTTTTTCTCTTTAATTCTTTCTCATCATAAGCCTCAACAGAGGCATAGAGTAAATGACCAGTTCACACCTCTCCAAGGCATATTTTTATGCCTATAAATTAAAGTGAACAATTTGTTTAAAGTATTTTCCTCTCACTTTAGAAGTATTATATTTGCACTGTTCTCACCTTAGAAATATTATCTTTGCACTGTTTTCTCCATATGAGAGAAATTCATACAGCCTCCCATTTGGTCATTTGATTGTAAGCAATACTTTGCTGTCTTGACTATTCTGTCTGCAAACAATACTGTCTTTTTCTCAGAAGGTCTGATTCTGAAATGTATAAACCATGTAATAAAACAACATTTATTTTAAACAGTTATTTGCATCTATTTCCATATGAATATAGTTGTAGAATCAGGCCAGAATCATGCAAGTCAGCATGTAAGGATGGATTATAGGATTGGAGATGGATAACTGCATGAACCTGTAAACCCCATTGTATTCTTGATTGTATTTTGAATCTCATTTTGCATTAAAAGTTTACAAGTTATAAAGACACCCTATGAGTATTGCCAGATAGTACTTTAATAAACACAGATCCTGCCTGAGCAACCCTTCTACACATGCATAAATCCAATTCATTTCCTCTAGTATCTGATTTCAGCTGAAGCACAAGGAACTAGCTAGCCCCCTGCATAACCAGGACAAGAGCAATACAACAGATTTGCATTACTCTGTAAATTAATAAATATAGATATACAGGTAGTAAAAGTGGATTAAATGGATGAAATATCAGAATGGGACTTCCCTACTTCATCCTTCTTCTCTCCACCATCCTAGGCCACTTTTTACTACAGCTTTGTTTTTCTCCATACTGCCAACTTGGAAATCTCCCATGCCTAAATACTCCTCAAAAAGCAGCACAACTTTAAAACTCGCAGTGGTTCATTCCCTGCTCAACTACTAGGGAGCTATGTAAGAGTGGTCAGTGATGATGGAGAGAGGAGAGTTTACGCTGGAAAGTCAGGGTTGCCAGGAGCACTGTAAGCACTTGCAGGGGCTCTCCAACCCTGCTACCTCTGCTTCACAGTACAACAGCACCAGGCAATCAGCAGCCAGAGTAATCTTTGGCAGCCTAAATGCTCTCAGATAAATCCAAATGAGAGACAAAGTTTATGTAACTGCAAAAGTGGGGAGAGTCCTGATGTTTCTTTTATGGAGTACTTTAAATGCTGGGACTTATTGCAAGTGTGATTTACGTCTTTAGATATGTGAATCATACCTTAGTTGTTTGAGTATGGCAGTCAAAAATAGGTGGCTGGCTAAGAGAAGAGTTCCTGAGTTTTATGAGATCAATAAAACTTGTTGTTGTACAGAGCACTTGGCTTTCACTAGTACTCTCTTGCATCAGCTTTAATCCAGTTTCTCCCTGCATCATTGAGGGGAAGGCAGTACGACAAGTCTGTCCAGCAACTGTTACAGAAAGTCCAATCTAAATCCAGGCTTAATAACCCACTGGAGTGAACGTGGCTTATGGATGCTCTTCAGTGCTTTCACGAACCAAGGCCTGCCTAGGTGACACTACCTCACCAAGGAGCCAGGCACCCGGTGTCATTTTCACTAGAGATATTTCCACAGTGTAAGAATTTTTTTTCCTTTCATGTGTTGTTTTATTTTGTTTTTGGTTTTGTATTTGTTTTTGTTTTAAATCAGAAAAAAAGCACTTCAGAATGAAAATGTGCGATTGCTTCTTGTACATGGACAACTTCATAAATAAGAACAGATGCTTCTAGTGCAGAAGCATTTGAAAGGCGTTTCTTTTGAAAACAGCAGTTAGAGACTCTTCATAACTCTCTTCCCTTTCTTGGATGATGAAACAGTTGAGCACTGACACCTGAGGTGGGAAGGCTCACTAACCAGTTCCTTCCTCTATAAAATAGACACTAAAGAAGAATTTGAACCAGATCCTCTCTTCTGCACATTCCACCACACACCTTGGGTTGGAGCTCAAAACCACTGAGGTCAGCTGGATGATTCCTCTGCAGTTCAGGGAATATTGTATCTGGTACAGACTTGGAAAATGTCCCACTTTTGCTAAGGATGTGGGCTGCTCTCATTAATCCCTTAGAAACACATAATCAGTGCTACGTTTAAACTAAAATTTAGAGAAAAATAGAAAAGAAGGTCAGAATAAGCGCTAGGCCTGTTTGCATTCAGATCCCATTTTTTACATCACCAGAATATAATGCAGGGCCTGGGAGGAAGAAAGATTTAGTGCTGGCTTCCTTCTAATGAAGCTGTAACTAATAGCATAATACCTTCATTTTATTTTTTAAACCAAAGCTAAAATGAGGGAACAGGACAAAAAAGATTCCTTACAAATAGAGCTTACGTTATGCTCATGGCCTGCCAGACAGCCTGCACAACAGGTGCCTCCCTTACCCCTTCCTCCTGCAGCATGAATCTCCTCCAGTTTCCCTGGTTGCTTGTTGTTACAGCAAAGACCGCTGTACGCTGGGCACCTTTTCACTGACTAAATTGTATTTTTTGCATTATTTGGGAACCTGGATACAAGTTCACACCTCTAGCAAAACAAACACACAAATGTAAAAAAAAAAACCACCCAATCCTCATTTTGCAATGTCAGCCTAGACAAACACCCTTTACAGATATTTTACTCATCCTTTTACTCTGAACAAAAACAGCAGAATGAGGTTCTGAACAGGCTGATCATATACTAATGCATTTTAATTGGGTTTGAGTTGATAGGTAGCAAAATGAATTTATTTACTGCATTATAAAATAAAGCATAGTTCAAGACTGAATGGAGCGAATTACCCTCTCTTTCACCAAACGTAAAACTTATGTTTTGAAGTATGTGAAAATTCTTCTTTTTAATGGTATATGACCATTTAAATTAACTTATTTAGCTGGATAAAACCTGTTTTAGTTGAAAACCTGGCTTAGGTGAGTTAGTAAATATTTGTACAACTAACATCAGTAAAGGAAAAATTATGCAAGGCAAGTTTGCTTTTGTTTAGGCAAACAGAATGATAAAAATAGAATTGTGTCATGTAAAATTATTGCTTAGTGAAATCTTAGGTTTTCAATTGCCGTTATTAGGCAAAGCTGCAGATTTGTCAGTGTAGTCCTAATATCAAATGCGTGAAACAGAACCTTTACAATGTCACAGCAAAAGTATTAATAGACTCAAGAGACACATGCTTTCAGATGTGTAATTTCATGTGTAAGAAAACTGTGCTTAAATTGATTGGGTCCCCAGAGTTCTTTTGTTCCAAGATTTGAGAACAAAGTGAGGTAGAGATGCAGGAGAAGAAGAGAAAATATGCTAGCTGAGGTCTTCCAGGACAACTAAAAAACTTGCCTTTTCACAGGTTTTCCACAACCGTCTCTGATTTGAAATGATAAATCTACATTGCTGAAATTTTCCAAAGCATACCATTTGAAGGGATTACTGAACCTATTCATAAATTATTTGGTGTTTTAGAAAACTCCACAGCCATTTCTCAGTGACTTTCAGTAGCATTTACAATCTCCAGAAAGTCCTCAGGCACTTGTCTGGAATGCTAGTGTGAGAACCTGTGGAAAAGGTTTTGCTGCCATTACCCAAAAACTCTCATACAGGTAATTTGTAGGCACTCCAACTCCAGCTCATTGCAAGTTTGGATGCTTACGAAGTTTGCATAAGGTTCTGCCATATTCAACACATCCTGAATAACCCCAAGAACGAAAAGAAAGAAAAGAAAAGAAAAGAAAAGAAAAGAAAAGAAAAGAAAAGAAAAGAAGAAAAGAAAGTCTAAGTTCTGAAAGCTTCCTCATTTCTCTCAGTTTTGAGGCCCCTCAACTTACTGTGGTTGAGCCAGGATGTCCAGCTACCTGCTCACTTCTTTGTGTGTGCTTTGATCACCGGTGAATCTGCAAGCCAAAGGACTAAAACCTGAATCCAAAAACTGTAAAAAAAAAGAGAAGGACAAGGCGCTGAGCAGTATGAAGTAACAGGAGGTTTCAATCAGTAGTTAATGAGGGGGGCGAAGATCTTTAGAAGCATCAGCATTGCCCCTTCCCTGCTGACAGGCAGCCCTCCCAGCTCTTGCACCTGCTGTATCTGGGACTGCAGCCCAGTCTTCTCCTGTTTTACAGGCCATAAGTAGGTCTCAGAGGAAAAAATTTATTATAATGGTGGTCACTGTGTTGCCAGGTCAATCTGATACATCCGTCCTTGGCGACTCAGAAAGGTGACTTTCTGTCCCTGTTGAAATGCAAACTGCATCATTACTGGGTTCTCATGGGCTCTAGGGGTTTCTTCCTTCAGCCCACGCTCCCTGCATGACTCTAGACCCAACGCCTGATGTTACAATATGAGCTTTTCTCAGCTGCTTTGCTTGGGAAGAAGAGTAAGATTAACTTTCCCGTGCTGCGGTGCCACACAGCAAATGACTGCAGGAGTCTCAAATACTGTGATAAAGAAGACCTTGCAGAAATAGATGCCATCCGGGGTCCTCGTCTGGTATAAGTCCCTTTACGAAGAATTTCATCTGTTGTTAGTCTGATTTCATGTTTATCTATCTACTGAATCTGTGTAGCTTCCTGCTGTGGCTACCTGGTGGCCAGAAAAGAAATTAAGAAATTGTCAATAAAAAGCACAGCAGTGGCAGTGTATGAAAAGCTAGCTTTTGAAAATGTGTATTTACGAAGTACAGTGCTAAAATTAGAATGTCTACAGATTTGTATGTATGTACAAGAGGCACTGGATATTTCAAGACCACTTTGCTGTGGGCCTTCAGCCTGGAGAGTTGTCTGGTTTCCAGAATATCTTGGGTCAAGAACTGCAGCCTCTTAAATCTATGGAATCAGAAATCAGCCTTTCCAGGTACCCAATCTCTATTTTTAATTGAGGAACTTTTATTGTTGTCATGCTAAACAACAAAAAAAATCCCAGCCTTCAAAAAAAAAAAAAAATGGACCACCTGTAGTCATGAAGCTGAAGGTAACTTCTTTATTTTGTGAAGTTATTTTTCAGCAATTGGTCTCCTGCTTTCCAACAACAAGTAGCTCCCATCTCATCCCTGCTCCCTCCGCAGTTGTGTATATGTGAAGGGCTTCCAGGTAGAGCAACAAGTCAAACACATCCTTCCTTGAGGGACACCGCTGGAGGCAAACAGTCTCCTGGGCATCGGGAAGAGGTGGAAAGAAGCAGCCAACCCACACAGCCATGGCAGTGGGAGGCCATGCTACCTGTCCTGCCTGAGCAGAGGACACTTTGTGCCTGCAAGGGAGAGAAATGGGAATACAGATGCAGCGCCTGTGAATGGCACTTTAACAGAACAGCTGACAGCCGGAGGGTAGGAGAGCAGGAAGGGGCAGAGTGTAATGAACACACTGAAAAGTTACAACGATCTTCCCAGCCTTTCTGCAAGCGTTTTGCCAAAAGATCTCCCAGGCTTTCGGAAGGGTTTTCTTGCTGCCCTTGGTGGCGTCAGTCAGAGGCAAAACAGAAAGCAAAGCAAATATAAGTTGAACATTCACAGGCAGTAGATACTGCTGACAATCATTAAGCACTGTCGCCTGAGTCAGTAAAATACCAGTTGTCTCAGACCCAGATTAAAACATGACCTAACAGCCTTTGGAGTACACTCTTTTTTACAAAAGAAAGGTTTCATTGCATCTGTTTTCATTTTTGGCTGAGTTTTTCAAAGGTATAGAGAGCACCAACATAATGTGAAAGACACAGTCATCCACAGGTCTGAATTTTCAGGAAAAAAAAAAAAAAAGCAGAAGGGTTATTCTGCACTGGTTTTCAAGTGCAACAAAATTTGCATAATCATTCAGCAAACCTCCCATAGAAAGACTAGAAAGAGTTTCTACCACCCCATTCCTCCTACTTCTACAGAAGTGTTGTGAAAAAAAGCTGGTAAATGACAACTTTAAATTGCATTTCAGAAAGGTATGTAGGCTGCCAGCAAGGAACTTTACCTAAAGTATCTTTCTGAGTCTCAAACAAAACAAAGCCTATCTTATCTCCGCATCAGTTTACATGCTGTAATCCAGAATGCTTCCACATTTCGTTTGAAGAAGTAAAAAAAAGTTTTGCAGGAATTTCCCTTATTTTAAAATGACCTAATTAGTCCCAAAGTTTGCATAGATTTCAAACAAAAAATCAAGTGTAGTAAGACATAGCTTTTCTTTGCTTTGTTTACCCATCTGTTTCTCTGCATCTGAAGCAAGGAGAAACGTGGCAGAACTATTTAATGCAAATGGTACTGAGAATATGGAACAAGTTACCAGTGTTGGGAGTTAGTGAAGAGCATACATGTGTTCAAATTACCGGAGATTTGTTTCTCTGGTAGGGAGGATTGAGGGAATGAAAATGCAAAACCATGGGATTCAGCTAAACTAAACAAAGGAGTTGATTCTATATTTTGGACCGGATGCCTTTTCCTGAAAAGATTTAGCTTCCAAATGATTCAGGTGCAAACTTGTTGTCTGCCGAGACTGAGAGCCAAGAGCCCTTGATACTCCGTCTGGGTGTGACACATGACTGCAGGCAGGGGGTTTCTGGTTGTTTTTCTTCTGATGCAAGTCTTATTTTTTTTATCTGTAAAGTATGTGCAGTAGGAAAGGAGTCCTACACGCTTTAGCCGAGGACTGGATTTTGGCCAGGCCTCAGTGGGTACAAAGGAAGGGAAAGACGGGCCAGGGGTGGGGGTTGTTAGTGAGCTGCTTCATACTCACAAGGGAGGCTGCTGGGTGCAAGGAGGCTCCCTGAAACCATCTGTAGACTAAGCATTGGTTCTGCAAAAAAAAAAAAAAATCTGGTGGGAAAGATCAATGGTTATGCCACATGTATAACAGAAAGCAGAAAACCACATACTCCCTTACATGTTTTTCTTCTGAGGCAAAATTCCTCTGACATCCACAGAGGCAACACAACTCTGAATCACCTGAGGACTGAGGTTTACCTACAAGGCATCATCTCAATCCAGATGATTGCAAGGGCTTTGATATTAGCTCAAACACAAAACTGAGCTAACATGTCTGAAGGACTTCTAAATTAGAGCTGGCTCATGTCCAGGCAGTTCGAAGCATAAGCAAAGGAGCCTCAGGTCTGTCTGAAATGTCCATATAGATGGATTCTTAGATAGGATGATCTGAAGTGTTGTCTCTTGTGGTTACAGTTAGAGTGTGGGTGGCTGAGTTCTCTGAATCACACATTGTAAAAACAGCAGTTTGACAGTTCCACTAACAATATAGATGGGTTTGGTTTCAGTATGAAAACCCTTCTTTTCGGAATTCCCCAGATCTGAGGAACGGGTTGAAGGAAAAAAAGAAACTGATTCGGAACTTGAAAAGAATTAATGACTTTCCCACAACATTTACTACTGGAAAAAATTGACCAATAACTCTCCTTGTGTTTCCATGGTAGTCCAGCAGAGTATAAGTAAAGGGGTTAGAGAATAAGAATGTTTTGCTTTCCGACATTGAAAAATAAAATCCCCGTGATGTGCAGGCAAATATCCATGCACATACAATGCCTTCAAATACGCAGAGAGAGTCTGAAACTCAAAATTATGGCAGACCTTACTACAATTCATCAGGCCATGTGAACACAGGGTACTCACATCACAACATAATGAAAGCCATCAGAGCTCCAACTTCATGTGGCTTTCACGGACCTGCACCATCTGCTTGCTTTGTTTTGGAATTTTGCCTCTGCCCCGTGCAAGTCACTGCTTCAAGAGAAATGTATAAAGGAGTCACTCTGGATTTACAGAGCAGGAACAGCAGGAACATCTGAGCTGAACCATTCCAGGTGCTTGTTAAAACAGGTTTAGCCAAATGAGAGAGGAGAAAGGTCCATGACAGCTATACTGCAGCAAACAGACAGTCTGACATGCCATTGCCTTGCATTTTGTGCAGTCATTAATTTCCTCATGTGCAAACTGGGAGACTCTGCTGCATTGTAATTCCTTGGATAGTTATCACAGGGACTATTCCGTATCACTGTCATCGAATATATAGATTAAAATAAATTAAAAAAAAAAAAAAAAAAGAGTATAGGGTCTCACTCAGCTTTTACTTCCCAAAGGAAAGTAAAAATGGAGAATGCAGCTTATGGACCATGGTATGCATTAAGGCTTTTTATCAGTAATATGCAGATTTTCTTTCCCCCACTAAATGTTTTTCCGTTAATTCTTAAAACCCAACAGTAAGTGAGACTGCAATATTGCTCTTCACTAGAAATTGGTCTAAACTGGACCAACGAGCGGAGTGATGAGTTAAAGATCACACAAAGGTGTAAACAGATTATTTAAGTAAGAGAAAAAAAAAACCTGCAATGAGAATTCACCGAGAGTTCTTCAGAAGACACAAATAGGAAGGGACAGGGGTTTTTATGTCTCTGTGTAGTACGGGAGGGAGGTGCTATCTGAGCCCTGTAAGTAGAAATGTGTGTGAGCAGAAAAAACAGAGCTGCAGTGAGGTCACGTCTTTGTCAGTGCCACTCAGGAAGCCTGACTTCGCTCTGTGGGACCCCAGCAGTGATGTTCTAGACGGCAGCCCTGAGCCTGAATGACAAACATTCCAGCAGACAGAGGATAAGAAGAAGGAAGTGACTACATGACAGAGAACTATTATTCAGTCCTATTACAGTGTAGTTGCTCAGTGTGGTTCATGTGGATTTGCCTAGGCGTAGAAAACATGCAGCAAATGTTGACTGTGTTGGAAACTGATAGACCTCAGCACGTGATTGTAAAAAAGCACTCATTATCAAGCAAGACTTTTCTGTTGCAGCTGAAAAACATTGTTCTCGGCACAACATAATTTAATATTTTTTTCAGGGACCCAGAAATAGACATAAAATCATAAAATAAGTTTGGAAGACAGTCTAAGCTTTAAAATGGGCTGGACACTGACATGAATTATTTAGGATCCCGAAGAATAAGTATTGAGCAGTACATCTGGAAGCAAAGACTGTAAGCCACAACCTTAGAGGAAGAACATTCTCTCCAGAGAAGCAGGGACTCTGCAAAAGCAAAGGAAGAAGCTGTGGCTGTTAATCAGCTAATGTGAGTTCCTGGTGTGGCGCTCTGCCCAACAGAATTACGGCAAGTGAAGTTATATGTGTATTTTACGCTGGCATGAGCTGCACTATCCACAGATTAGAGAGAATTTTGATAAATTGAATGAGGCTAAAACAAGAACCCTGAGAATGACTGAAATATTGAAAAACAGATCTTTGCATAGGCACAAGGTCCTTATTGTGTTTTAGCCTCCCAAAGAATATGGTAGAGTTACATTATTATCTATAATTTTACTAACTAGGAAAAAGAAGCAGCAGATTCTTCAGACTAGCAAGCAAAACTTTAACAAGGTGCAATTGCTGGGCACTGGGGCTAAAAGAATTCAGATTAGAAGTCAGATGCAACTTTTTAAACAGTTAAGCTTAATAAGCATTGATACACCTTTCCAAAGGTTGCAATTTATTCTCGAAATATCTAAATCTTGGTTTTAATGAGTCAAGTGGGTCAGGCTGAGTATTTTGTGTGTGAACACATGGCCCTTCTTGAGCCCAAACATACATTGACTCCAAACTTTACGTGCACACTCCTGCACATACGCCTTTTGAGAGCTTCCCAGCTGCAGCATGGGAAGAGGCTCAAGGACAAACTGCCCCTTAATGTCTTTCTTCCCTCCCTCTGCCTGGGACATAAGGCAGTGACCAAAGAAGAAGGTGGCAAGACTGACAACAGGCTGACTTACAGCTACCAAACACAAACATGGTGCTAACACTCATCCTTCCTTGCGCAACGGCATCTGGAACCTCGTGGTAGACCAGGTGATTGCACTGGTCAGTTTTCCAGGATGAAAAGGGTGGAGTTTTGCTGGGAAGGGTCATGGGTGGGACATTGTTTTGTTATGTTTTCTTTTAAAGCATGTCACCATATGGTTTCCCTGTTTTGAAGTAGTGAACTCCTGCTCTGTGCAAAGAATGGTTTTCCTACACAAGGGGTGGGTGAGTTTTTATGAACCATGGAAAGTCATGCTGTTTGTTGGCAAGGGCTTGAATACACAAATTTTTCAGTTCATATTGGAGAATATAAAACCCAGTAAACATCAGGGAGGAAAGAAGGTTGCCTGGTGTGGTTATGATCTGGACCATGACATGCACATTTCAAAATGTCCTCTTGGGAGAAAAAAAATCTGAAAATACTGCAGACAAGGGAGCAGAGAAGTGTAAGGGTTCTGAGAGAGGGTAGGTAATTTGGGAAGCAGCCTTGAGGCTATGATGAAATCTCTGTAGCTCAGACTACATAGAAGAGCAAAAGTTTGGGTTGATGTAGAGGCTTCTTTCCCTGTTCTCCCAACACCTTGAAAAGCAGGCTGCCTCCATGGGTGTGTGTGTTTTGTATACTGCTTAGTAAATCTACCACAGGTCACAAGAAATGGAATTACATTGTGTAGCATGATGTATAATGGAGGTAGGGTTGTTGTCTAATGGACCTGCTCTGACTTTTGCTGAAGATCATGACAGATGGATTTTGAAAGGACCAGTTGTTCAGATCAACTTAAGATCAAGCTATTCTCTGCTCTGATCATATGACACATCTGCTAGACACTTCATTTGTTTATTTCTTTGCAAATTTATTTGCAACACGGATGCTGAAGATTTTCAGGACTCGTATTTGACGATATTCTGGTTATCCAGTAAAGAGGGAAATAATTTCCTGTGGTACATTGCAGTATAATGTAATAAAGCTCCAGGGAGATTTACCCACTCCTTTTAAACACACTCTCTCCCGGAACAATGGTGAAAATGGAGTCAGGATACTTAGCCATTTCCACCATTTAACTTCCTGAAATGGAAACCATAACGAAATACCACGCACACTATAGTACCGTATGGTCAGGAAAAACTAGACAAAGTCTTCCATTGTACCAGTCTGGTTGTTACGAGAGAGGATCTGCCCACTTTGGTGTAACAGGATGTACTGCATATTTTGTAGTTTTGCCCAGTGCTCCAATCCCTGTGGGCTAAACCTTTTCAACAACAGCAATAAAAGAAGAAAAAGACTGAGGCCCTTCTCTTATACCACTTTTATTTTAGGGGGATATTAAATACAAAGAGTTTCACTCTTGGTGGAAATTGTCCAACTGACTCCAGGATACTGTGCAATCATTAGGAACTGGAAAAACTCAAACTGCCTGTCTGTAGTGGCTTGGATAAGACCTGCTGGGTGCATTCCAGAATGAATATTGCAGCTGTGATGAGACTTATGTTTGGTCTCTTCTTTCAGGGTGAATTGTGACCTTATGCCCAGGGCCAGCATAAGCCTTATGCACCATTTGAGACCCATTTAAGCCCTCAAAATAAGACTAACATTGCATTTAAATGTTACATGGAGCGCCTGGCCCTTTTGACAGGAGTGTGTGCATTACAGGATATGTACTAATCACTAAAATGTATGCTTTCCACTGTTAAAGACAGTGAAATATATTCAGAAAACTACCTCCTTGTCTTACATATGTGTTCTCTTATCACTTCTTCATGCAGCATCCTAGCCTGCAGAAGTTTCTAAAACATTTGATTCCAAAAAGGAATATTCTGTAGCCTTCAGCTAACCCTGCAGCCTGTTTGTGTCCTCTTGATGTTCCTCAACAGCAGTAGCAAGACTGTCTGCTTTAGGAAGTAATGCAGCTGGATAGGAGGAGATCTGGACAGCAGATCTGGACAGCGGGATAGGAGGAGATCAACAGTTGGTGCTATCCAGCTGTGACACCCACTCTGTATGACTTTAGGTGGATTTAGCTGGTCTAGCTCTAGTCTAGTTCTGTGCCTTGTATGCCCATGAGAGCATATCTTCTGGTTTAGTTTCATCCCAAATGAATTCTGTGTTCCATAACCCTTACCTGGTGCAAACCAAAGCACAGTAAGCGTAGATAATAGGGAGAGTCGCTCCAAAAGCACATTCATGATCCTACCATAGATACACCCTTTGTGCAACTACATGCCCTCTTAGACAAAGTATGAGACAAAGAAACACTCACAAAATGTTCCTAATTGTGGATTACTGTTGCAGAAGTGTCTGTGGGGAGAGCAGGCTGCGGGGTCTCCAAGTTTCCCTTTCAAGGCAGAGATTTTTATTTCAGGTGAGGACAAGCCAGATGAAGCTTTGTGCCAGGCAGTGGTGCCACCTGACAGCGCTCCCCTCAGCTCCTGCCTCAGAGGACCTGCAAAATTTTCTCTCCCCAAGTTTCAGGGCAACCGGGATTCAGATGGAAAAATCTGTGCACACAGCAACCAGAATTTGATATCTTAAGTGGTGTAGCGTGTGTATTAATGCCAGGTGAGATCTGGCAAGTGAATGTTTGCTTTAAATTTCTCTTTAATCACTCTTTCAGTTTTGACTTTGAAGTCTAGGGAAGTACATTTTCTGGTTTATGCCTCAGATGACATGGAAAAAGATATTCCACCTACAGTACTGGAATATCATTTATAGATGTGCAAATTCATAAAGCTATGCCTCTAACAGTTTGCCCACATGGAACTATCCCAATTTGCATCAACTGAGAACTTGACTGAAAAAAAAAAAAAAAAAAAAAAAAAAAAAGAAAAAAAAGTGAGGCATTTCTTTTATTATAATTGCCCAAGTATTTCAGATCCAGTTATTTCAGAGTATGTGCAAGAACATATATCCAGCCTACGTGCAAAAAAGAACAAACAAGGTTTGGGCAGAAGTGAGAGGAGGCTATTTGTAATAAGTATTGAATTAGTGGCTCATTAAAAATTTTAAGGCACATCGTTGCCTGAAAGGGTAGATGCATGAATAGAGCTGGGAGGACAACGGGAAGCTGAACATACAAATCTTTGGAAAAATATTTAATGAATTGATGATAAAAAGTGGTAAGTTTTGGAGGGGTATAGGAATACTTGGATTTATTCAAGTTCTGTTTTTCTACTACAGATGTTCTGCTAACTAGAGCAGAGATGTTCAGAGACCACATATTGGCTGTAAAATTTGAGGACTGAGATCAATTAAATGTCTGCTGCTCTTCATACAAACTAGACTCCAGAGTTTTTCAGGCCTTCTAGTCTTCTGAAGGAACAGCTGTGGAATACATCATGAGCATATCTTGCACTCTTAAAATGTATTTTTATAACAAGTGTCATTTTTTTATAAGAAAAGTTTAACATCTTACCCTTCCTCTGATTATCTTGCTGCTGTTCAGAAAAAAAAGGACAAGGGTCTGATACTTACTATAGTAACATCTGTTACTTCCTGCAGAGCACTGCCTCCACCCAGCATATGTTTTTAAACAAAATTCATAGTAGTTCAATGGTCGCAATTATTAATTTATGTTACAGTTTATGTGAGTTCATTTCTTGCATTAGTTGTAGGAAGGTGAGGACCCCATTCCAGTCTATTCTCTAGGTCAATACCTAGTAAATATAATTTTTAATTTGTGCCTCCTTTTCCTCCTGACTGGACCATGTCACAGCTTCTTTCGATCAGTGAACTCACCTCTCCTCTGGATCCTGCAAGAGGTATACTTCTATTATGTAATATATTTTTCTATATGATTAATCTTGCAGACATCTCTTTTCCTCCTCCATAAGTGGATCCTCTAACAATTTGCTTTCTGGCCAGGCTCAGATAGTTTCTTATTTTAATTTGATATAGTACCCACAAATTCACAATATTCTTGTCTTGTTACACTAAAACAATACAGCTATTTAAACACTGCCCAACCCAGATTTAACACTACACCCTTTACGGCTGCCTCCCTAGCCCTTCTAGAAAAATGAAACTGATGTCAAATGTAAAATTTTCAGCCTCCTGGAACTGTTATATACTTGCTACATTACTTACACATGCCACTTATAAAAACATAAACCCCAAGCCAAAGGCGTCTCCTTCGCTCCCACATGGCTGTAGTTGAAGATGTCATTGACCATAAAGAAGCAAGTAAAGCATTTTGCCTTAAAGCTACAGTGCTTAACACCAAAAAGACATTTCTTACAAAATATAACTGCTTTAAGTTCATTATTTTATTGTAACTGAAGACATTTTTATTCTAACACTGGCCAATTGCAGCAACTACAGCCGGTGGGCGTATGCAGCGGTAGCTTGTGAGGGACACAAAGGTACAACCTGACTACTGCCGTCCAGGAATTCGTGCACTGAGGAACACCAGCCCCTGTCTTCATTGTGAAAATACTTTTTAAGTTTTCTGAGGTAGACCTTTAAATAAATAATTAGGGCCTACAAACACTTTGGACTGGACTCCTTAGAAATGCCAGCCATGTGTAGAGGAAATGCCTGCCACAGAAACGAGAGAACATGCAGCCCACAGCAAGCTTCCCGCTCCTGCCTTTGCCACATGCAATATGAGAAGGATGAAGTTAGCTCAGTCTCCAGAAGCACTCAGTTCTTCACGCATCTGGGAAGGGCGGCAGTAAGGATACACCAATAATGGTGATGTTGGCTTATTTATCAACCACAAACCTATTTCAGTATCAACAAGCAAGTTAGAGCCAGTCAAAACAACTGCCAGGAGGTCTCCATCTGAACGGGTTTTCATAGCATTCAAGCCACGTAAAGACATGGAGTCCAGATAAGGGACAACGTTTACTATGCCGCTGTCCTAGGGTGGGGGTCAAAGGCTGTATAACTTATTCCAAATGGCAGTTTATCTAGTCCTTTCCAGAACATTAACCAAAATATTCATCTTTAAGTGTTCTTTGCAAAATTGCTTATAATGAGTATTTTATTTAATAATGAGCACTTTAAAAATAAATGTCTTCAGTGGTTTTAATGCATCGCCATAGGAAAGCTTTAAAACAAATAGACTTGAACATTGTAATCATTGTTAAAACTGCTGACAAGACCAATAAACCATGGTGGATTTGCGAGGCAGCAAAGTATCACTGATAGATTCCTGGGGGATAAAGATTTGAACAGCCTCATGTTGCAGGCAGGCTTGATCTGACTGATATGCATATTAAAAATGTACCATAAAGTTAACAGAGGCTTTCAATTCTCAGGAGGGACAAAGCTGTCCCATGTTAAGAAGCATGTTGCTACAGGTAGATTCTTGCATAGGAACTTACCCCAACATGGGTCCAGTTTCCAGCTAACTGTGTTGATCACAAGTTTATTGAACTTTCTTTGGTTGATATTACTTTAGAATGAGTTGAGCAGGCAATTTTCTTGGGTTTGACTTGATCTTCCCATAATTTTATAGAAAAGAAATAGTATCTTCTGTAGTAACTGCTATCTCCACTGTGCAATTACATAGAAATGTCAGACACTCCTAACCCCAGAACAATAACAGCTGAACAGTTTGGTTTTAATTCCCAAGGAGAAAGAGATAAGTTAAAGGTGAAAAACAGGGGGTGCTGGTAGGACATCTCTGCTAGGCCTTGACTACTATGAAGGGGCTGTTAGGTAGACACAGGAGTAATTTGTTGACACCTTCGATTCATGGTTTTCTACCCTTAGTAATGGGACTGAGAATTGAAAAATAGTGATGTAAAACAGGACCCTTCTATAAGACAGTTTGAAGGACTTGTGGATAAAATTATTAGCAACTTCATCAGTATCTCCATGTCACTCAAGCTATTTCTTCATATGAGTGTTTATAATATTTAGAGCAATATTTCTTATGTGGTTAAAATACTGTATAATCAGGAATCCCCAGCTACCAAGGCTGTTACTCAAAGGATCCTAAAGGGTTTTATGGACAAACCCAAGGGGTGAAATACAACCTTAATGAAAGCAGCTTGCAGCTCCCAGGGACTCAAGAGGACTGCATCTTTTTACATCAGGATTGAATTTGGACCAAAGTGTACAAAACTTGTGTTGTGCCTTAAAACTAATTGAGGATTTGTGGCTCTCTATCTCTCAGTTGGGAAAGGTCAGCTTTGAGATTTCCAGGTCAAAACTGTTTGACAAGGTTTTAGTATCATCCACAACAAGGCAACGTTGTAACTGTAAAAAGAGTCTAAGAGGACAAAACTAGGAGGAAAAAGAAGATGATTTAAGTAATTTATCCTTACACTTCAAGACTCTCAGACTAGAATAGGGTTCCTCTTGTTGTATGAGGCATGACTGACCTATCTTTCCATTATTGAACTGCTGAGTTATTATGGTTTTGAAATTTAAATAGGAAAGACTTCATAATCTATGGAGTAATCTGCATGGGTTACTTTGTACCCTCCTGGAAAGACTAGATCCTTGCCCGGTGAAACAAGGCACTGTGGAAGCTTCGCCAACTTTTCCTGTCATTTGGGAAATCAAAGACAACACAAGAGACAAGCAGTGAGATGCACCATTTAATTACCACTAACCCTTCTAAGCATTCCTGTTTTTCCTAGGCTATATGGCTGGACAGTCGGAATTATGCTGTAGCATGGGAAAACACTGCACTGGCCTCTTGTGCACCACATGCCTTTTCATTGACAAACACTTTTTTAATGAGAGTTTCTGAGGTCGTTACCAGAACTACATTCCTTATCCCAGATCTCATCTTTAGCACCTCCCCCAGGGGTATCTGGTAGTTTGGACCCAGACATACATGCAAATCCAGGGCTTGATCAGGTCCCAGTGAACTCAATAAAAATATTGTTGGTGCTGAACAGACATCCACTAGGGTCAAATGAAAAGTAAAAGCCATCCAAGAAAAAGTGGGAGACAAACTACAGGTTCTTTTTTTAATCAAAATATGTCTTCTTCGTCTCTCTCCCTCCCTTTAAATTTGACTGTCTTAACTTTATAACTAGTTTAAAGTAACTGAGAAAATGTTTAAATTTTTAAATGTTGAACAGTCCTGGACCAATGCCCAAAAAATGTCATGTGACTTTCCTGATATATAACTCTTTAATTTTGGAACTTACCAAATCCAGTCAAGAATTTTTGGTGATGATAAAATACTGAAATGTAGAAAAAGAAATACCAGGAGGTTAAGAAATGAACTTTTGTTCGCAGGTATCACCATTTCCGGAAAAATAGAAAAAGAAGAAAGAACACCTGCAAAACTTTGGTGTGTTAAATATTTCATAAGTGTAACCTCAGGGTTATGTTAATGTAATCATTTACATGGGAATATTAATTTTTGAAATGTCTGTTGCATTTGTTAACCTGTTCTTTACAGAAGTGTTAGACTCTGGAAGTAGCCTCTGGAAGCTACTGAGGTGGTGCTGGTCTGCAATTCTCTCCACAGCCTGCCACCACAGTCCTGATCCTGTGAAGTACTACAGTGTGCACATCATTCCCTGGCAGATAAGAGCGGTCAGGCTGAGATGCTGTTTGCAGGCTAGGACGAGACTGGAGAGCTGCATCCCCTTTGGAGTCCTGCAGCTAGAGAACACCTGCTCCTGGCTCCAGTCTTGGGATGTGGAGAGGAAACACGAGATAATAAGCACTTCTGTTTCCCACGTGTCCGTGTTTCACTTGGTGCAAGACAAGGCACCTGGTGATGGTGGGTCACATACCCCAGCGAGAGGGAAGCCAGCACAGTCAGATTTCTTCAGGGTCCCACTCCTCTTGCCAACCCGGAGACCAGGCTGCCTTCCAGCCCTTGATCTCGGCAGAGAGTGAGCTGTTTGCCAACCTCCTCTGACTCCACGGGCAGTGTTAAGGTGGAAAGGGCAGATGACAAAAGAAATGCAGACATCTGCCCTTTGTGGTGTCCCTGGCAGAGCACGAAGCGGGGGAAGGAAGATGAGGGGATGGGGTGAGTGGATGTGTGTGTCAGTCCCGGGGGGATGATCTAAGGTATCTGAAGTCATTCAAAAGGTCAAAGTACGTATTAACTCTTCCTCGCCCTCTCTCCTCCTCCTCGGAAATCACAGTCCGCCCAAACTAGATGACAGCTTGCCGGGACTTAATGACAGGCTGGGTGCAGACGAACCGCGGCCGCCCAGACAAAGGGAGGAAGTTTG
>NW_010097888.1:105299-121553 GCF_000699245.1 Pterocles gutturalis | reverse complement strand
GTTTAGTGGGTTAGGTGGTGTTAGGTTGACCGTTGGACTTGATGATCCTTAAGGTCTTTTCCAACCTTAATTATTCTATGATTCTATGAAAGGAAAATAAATAACATTTTCTGCTTTAAATTTCTCATTCGGCACGTAATAATGGAAGGATGCACGAGATTCTAACAACAGCTTAAAGAAATCAAAGGATAAAATATTCAGAATAAAATGCTCTGCTGTAGGTTTCTCTTTATCTTGTTCTAGAACAATACAGCTTATTCTTTTAGTTGTGGAGGAAGTAACTTTGGAAATAACAGCCACTGTGGAAAATATTCTAGCTCAGCCAGAAGTTTACACACACACAAGCCATATTCAGCTGCAGCATTACCTGTGTCTTCATGCTGCTGCTATCTTGATCACTTAAATTGTTTTCAAAGAGCACATCTATTTCCAAAATCCAAATAAAGTAAACAATTCAGACCACAATAAGATTAAAAAAAAAAAATAAAAAAAAAAAAGAAAAAAAAGGAAAAAACCTAACACTCCCATTTTTTGTCTTCCAGCTGTACCCTTAGCACTTTATCTGGTCATCTCTTTGGCACTTTGTTGCTTTTCAGCCGTTCTGTTCTGTCCGTCTTTGCAGATACAGAAATCTGTGTAGGAGGCAGGAAAAACACACTGAATACTTTTACTCATAATGAGAACACCTCTATACAGCTGATGAGCATGTGGACCTCAGTGGTTCCAGAGGACAGGGGTGGATATCCTATTCCCTTGCTTCAACAGCGGGTGTTCCTTTCAAGATTCCTTAAAGAGATTTGATATTCAAAACACATGTCCCTTGAGAACAAGGCTTTTTTTGAACTGGACATTCATACTAGCAATCATCAATTATCTTTCTCAATGGATGATTGAAGCAAAGACCTCATATAAAAACAGTGGGTTTTTTGTTTCTTTTTGGTTTGGTTTTTTTTTTGTTTGTTTGTTTGGTTTTTTTTTGACAACTCTCCCTTCCTGGTTGGTTGATCATAAAATCAGAAATGTCAAAGTGTTAGTGAATACTGCAGGAGTTGTCCTACAATTTTTGGTCAGAATACGATACATTTTCTATTCCCTTTAATCACTTTAAAAACTGTCCTTTTCCAGGACAGTTGAAGTCCTAGAATATATTCTTATGAAAGAAACATGAGCTGCCTAGCTGAACATAATTTTTTGCCCTTCATAATTACTTGAAGCAAGAGCCACGGCCTGAGATTGTCCTGCCTGAATCTGCAAACAAAGAAAATGATCAGTGTAAAACTTCTTTCTGCAAGGAGCAAAGGGGGGATGGAGGCTTGAAGCTACCTATATAATTTGTTAGCACAGCATCTTGCATTTCTGTTCCCAGGATTGTCAGAAACCTGCAGTGGGTGTCCATAATTTGGGGCAGGGTATGAGGGATAGACAGAGAAGGCTGAAGAGAGAAATGAGCTAGATGTGCTCGTAGTGAAGGAAGATCGTGTCTTCCTCATGTGCCTCCACCATCACGAAACATGGTAGGAAAATGTTTCAGATACTAATTTGGTTTCCATTTCTGTAGAATATATTAAAGGTTGTGAAGAAGCTGTATTTATCTCTGCTAAAGCCCTGTGGGACTGACTAGTCTGTAATCACATAGGAAGCCTGTGGCAAAACATAATTTGAACTTGTGCCTTCTGGTTCATGGTTCAACCATTGGTTTTTCCTTTTTTTTCTCTTTTTCTGTGAGACTCCTTGGAGGCAAGGAAGAGTGATCAGTTGACGGCATAAAGATGTAAAGGGGCAGACAGAGTCAGTTTGGAGGCAATATGCCTGAATCTGCTTTGCATTTGATAAAGTCTCAGATCTATTATAACTTCAGATCATTTTGTTGGGGCAAGATTACTTCTCTAAAGTAGACCAACACTGAAAATGGGGTTCTCTGGTTCACAAAGAAGATATCCTAGGCGAATATATTTACAGTGCACTTTATGAAACTCAGTCTGTTTTGTTCTCCTCCAAGACCAGTGTATAGTCTCCAGTTGTTTTTTTCACGTTAACAAATAGAAGAAACACCCTTCCTCTGAGATCATTGATGGCTTACAAGCTTTGCCGTAATGTTCTAACTTTCCCCTTTGGAGCAGCATTTACTGTGCCAGCAGTTAAAATGAGTATGGTAATTTAATTATAACTCCATTAAATGTGAATCTTCACAATCCAAGCCTAAAAAGGGTCTTATTATCCTTTTTTAAAAATATCCATTTGAAATAACTACAATTAGATTCATAGGAAATGCAAAAATTATAAAGAAATATTTTGGTATAGCTTTCATACCAGAAGAAAGGTCCTTCCTTTGATAATCTCAAGCTTATGCTTGAGTCAACACAGGCTTTGTGTAAAATGTCTTCTTTATAGTGGCTAGGATTCTTTTTACTATATCAGTAATGCCATACATCATCCTGACATTTATCAGTCATTTAATCTAGGTAAACTTATTGTGTCTGATGTCATTCCACTGAGATAAATCTGTTGTGTGCTTTTTGTGTTATTTCTATCATGGATGGGGTTTAGAACCATGTTAATTGGAAGTAGGAACACTTTTTTTGTACTAATTAGCCCACTATTATTTTGAAACCATAAACTGTATTCTCATTACATAACTTCCTAAGGAGATTTTTCTGTTGTTTAGGGGGAAAAGTAATAGAAAACTACTTATGTCTCATAAATCTCTTATATTTCAGTGTGACATGTGGCACATGCTTGTACTGCTTTCTCAGTTTCAGCAAAAAATATTCTTCAAATTTTTCGCTTGTCTGCTACTAAATGTCAGAATGCCATGAAATTTCAAAGTGAAATGCAAACACGCAGTGTACTACTGAATTTTCTAAACTACTAGACAGTCATTCATGCCTGATGCAGCAAATATTGCTCCAGGTGAGTTATTCTCTGTGAAGTTCAGTTTATAAAGACAGCGATGCGAGACTCAAGAAACTTTACTATTCTTTCAGTTTTCCTGGTGCCCAGCCGACATCACTCAGTCACACGGACTCATAGAATAATTTAGGCTAGAAGAGACCTCTGGAGGTCATCTGATCTAGTATCCTGCTTAAAACAGCACCACCTTTGAAGTTAGGTTCAATTATTGCTCAGGGTCATATCCAATCAAGTTTGGAGTATCACTACAGATGGAGAATCTAAAACCTCTCCAAGTAACCTGTTCTACCGTTTGATTGCTGGCATAGTGAAAAAAATTTCCTAGGAGTGGCTGAAGATTCAGGATATGCATGAAAACTGTCAGCACAATATCAGTTGTTTCAGAGAGCGGGAGAGAGTGAGACAGACTCTGTGAGGTGATTTATGGCTTGGTTTACAGTTATTCTAAAGTTTTCTAGTGCTGGATGCTTAGCAATAAAAAGAAAGTTCAGTTTTCATGCAGTAGCTATTTAAAGTTCGACCTACACTGCCTGAAAAAACTGCCCAGAACTCCCCTCCTCCAGCACACGCAAAAATCCCAAACACACATTTTATAAGTTCTTGTGGTAAGAAAACAGTTTGCTCTCCATCATATGAAATAAAAGTGTGGAAAGGTGTCTCTGAGCAGCAGAGAAATGCCCAGCTGGAAAGAGGTAAGAGCTAGAGCTTGACTGTAGCTGGGACCCCCTGTCCAGAGCAGCAGCCTGGGCAGAGGATTTGGGTGAGAGCACTTTCTTCCCACATCTATATATTTTTATTGCTGCTCTAGGTACTGAGTTACTATTTTATTCACCTGGGGCTGTTCCCTTTCCTGTACTACCTTATGAGGGCTGCAGACACCAAAATAAAACTAACACTTCTTTTTGTTTTCTATTGTGCTGCTGCTGTCGTTCCTATCTCCCTGTTG
This sequence comes from Pterocles gutturalis, assembly GCF_000699245.1. NCBI lineage: Eukaryota > Metazoa > Chordata > Aves > Pterocliformes > Pteroclidae > Pterocles > Pterocles gutturalis. The sequence continues at coordinate 117,697 of NW_010097888.1, read as the reverse complement.
CTACGCAGGACCTGACTGCAGGTCTATGCCCCTGCCCATTCTGAGTTACTGAGCTGCGCTGGGCGCCTCTTCCCCTCTCCTGTGGGGAAGACAACACGATCCAGCAGGGTTTTACATACTTTCTGCTGAGTAATCACATGTAGCGATAACACACTCCTACCCAACCTGTCTTTTTCTGAGAGCCTGTTTACAGAGAGGAAAGAGGTTCTAGCCTTAGGCAGGCAGATCAGCTTTGTGGTGACAACCTAAGATTTCTTTCCTTCTGTTCTATAAAGCTACCCCTAGTAATTAGAGGAAGGAGCAGACATGCAAGCATGTATGGTTCACCCTTATGCCATCCCAGAAGAGCTCACCAGGACAGGCCCCAGAATCTGTCTTGTCTTTGGAGGACTTCCTTGGCATACAGAGATGCTTTCTTCCCATCCTGATAGCATTTACTGGGAGTGGATAACAGCTCCAAGTTAACATACATGTCTTTTTTTCTGTTTTACAGCATTCCCTAAATCTGTATAATCCCCCACACTATAAATTAATGAGTAGAACCCTATTTACCTATCGTTGCTAATAATGTTGTTTTAGATGATATGGACATACTAAATAAAACATTGTAATGATGTTGCTTAAACACTCAGCTGTACCCACAGCAAAATTATAAAGTACAACTTCAGACTGTCTTTCAGGATGAAAAGCATCTTCTGTCTAAAAAGGAAGCAGAAACTGTAAGCAAAAAGGAAAGAGGCTTCTTTCCTGTGATTTGAATCAGTAAAGCACAGGGTTAATACTCTGCCTTTCAGGTACTGAATGTGCTCCTTGAATACTTCCTCTGATGACCTAAACATGGCCTACAATAGTCCTCATAGTTTCCTATCTTAAATAACTAGCAGCTTGATTGTGATTTTATCTTCTTTTTTACTGAGACAGTTATATGAGAGTGCTGACCTTCAGTTAACTGCCTGTTTCCTCTGCACAGGGTACACAGGACGTGAGAGCTTGGTTCAATTAGGCACGTTGAGTTGCACATAAGTGAAGGTCTTGATCTCCACAAGCGATAGAATTGTTTTAGTTCACATGTTATGGTATCTTTGTGGTCTGCTTGTTACAACAGGGCAGTCACTGACTCATTTCTACCTTGCCAATGTACATACAATGACTGATACAGTAAAAATACTGCCATGCTTGCCAGTGCGGCTAGAAACAACCACAATCTAAATGTGTTAACAGCTCTTCAGCATCTCAGGCTGTAGTCTTATTTAGACATTTAAAACAATTTGTATACATCTTGAACAGTTAACAATGACACGGATGTTTATTTCCTTTGGGAGAAAGAAGGATTAGAGCCTACCGAGATCATTGCTTTCCAGCTGAGGGTCCATCAGGAGATTCTGCACAGGATTAAATGAGTGTAGCTTTTACATGGCACTGGGAGACAATATGGAATGCAATATGGATTTTTTTAAATACTAGTATACAAAGGGCTGAGCCAGCATAAGGCAAGCATAGTTATAAAGGAGACAAGTTTGAATGGACTGTGAACTCAAGACTTAATATCGTCCCCTCTGTCAAACAGACTGCTGGACTTGGAGGTTCATATTCACAATAGGGCTTTAGGTTTTGATAGGTTGCATTTTGGAATATCCAGTTTTTCCCAAAGATTGTGCAGGGGAACAGGTCTCTAAGCTGGAATAATAGATCCCACAAGACAGCTGCCTATAAGTTAGCTAAAACAGTACTTGAAGTTTTAGTGCTTACTTTACTTTTGCATCTGGACTGAAAGACCTACTACAGCTGTCAGACTGGAAGGGCAATGGCTAAATAAGTTCATCTCTGTTTTGTGGCCTACAAGGAGACCTCTGTGCTTTTGGAGAGAAGCACAACTCTTCCAACACTTGCCAGGTGGGGAAGAAATTTGTCCCACAGCTCTGATGATTAAATCACTTCTCAAGGGTGGTGCATGCGTTAGAAAGAAAAAATATTTTTAGCTGTCTACCAACTTTCCCCTGAATTCTACTTCATTGTTTTCTTAAGGTTGTTTCCCCAAAGTTTTAGATTGTTGACACAATGCTTTATGGTAGGTCTATAGGGAATGAGGTAAGGGTGCACCAAAAGAAACGTGACCAGCAGGTCGAGGGAGGTGATTCTCCCCCTCTACTCCGCTCTCATGAGACCCCACCTGAAGTGCTGCATCCAGATCTGGAGTCCTTATCACAGGAAATACATGGACCTGTTGGAGCAAGTTCAGAGGAGGGGGACAAAAATGACCAGAGGGCTGGAGCACCTCCATATGAGGACAGGCTGAGAGAGTTGGGATTATTAAGCCTGGAGAAGAGAAGGCTCCAGGGAGACGTTATAGCAGCCTTCCAGTACTTCAGGGGGGCTACAGGAGAGATGGGGAGGGACTCTTTATCAGGGAGTGTAGTGATAGGATGAGGGATAACAGTTTTAAGCTGAAAGAGGGTAGATTTAGACTAGATATTAGGAAGAAATTTTTTCCTGTGAGGGTGGTGAGGCAGTGGCCCAGGTTGCCCAGAGAAGCTGTGGATGCCCCATCCCTGGAGGTGTTCAAGGCCAGGCTGGATGAGGCTTTGAGCAACCTGGTCTGGTGGGAGGTGTTCCTGCCTTTGGCAGGGGGATTGGAACTCAATGATCCTTAAGGTCTCTTCCAACCCAAACTATTCTGTGATTCTATGAAGACATCAAAAGCTACATAAACAGCTATTCATTAATTCTCTCATTATGGCACAAATCAGTCAGACTGGCTGATTGGGAGGCAATGGTCATTCCTTAGTGAATGATATATTTTTGCTTTCATTGGTTCCTTTATTATTTTTCATTACAGTAAAACCTTCCTCAAAGACATTTTTAAACATGATATTCCATGGCTTTGTAGTGTCTCTTAAGATGAGGCTTGATACATTTTGTTAGTGGATTGTGTGGTGTGACAGTTAAGGTAAGAAGAAACACATACAGTCATATTGCCCCATCTTGCAGACAGGTAGATGTTATAGTAACTCCAGCAACCACTGCCCATTCTGTCCTAGAGGACCTAATAGTTCAATAAGAAAAAGGAAACTCATGCTTGCCCTGAAGGAGGACTGTTGAATGAATGGAAGAGGACAAAAATGATAGAAAGACCCTGTCTTTTCATACAGCATCAGCATAGGTTTTAATGGTAAAAGTTGCTTAATTTATAGGGGTTAACTGAAAAATTATCTGACATTATAAAGTACTTTGAACTTCTTTAAAAGAAAATGTGCCTGGGGCACCACGTATTAATATTATTTAGTTGCTGGGAAAAAGGCAATCACAGTGTTTCATTGTTATCTTGCTCCTTGTCTCACTCTTTTCCTAATTCCTCAGGCTAATAGCATTCCTCAGTACCATCAGATATTAATATCTTTCAATATCAGACATTAGCAGTAAAATGGTTTCACCTAGAGGGTTTTTCCTGAACTGGGGTTTCCGTTTACTACCACGGCAATGACACAGAAGCAGCTGACGAGCCATGACTTACAGAGCTCAGGACTGGAATCGTGTTGTTTAATTCTAATTTGCCTGTTCAGTCCTGTAATCAATGGAGAGGAATAATTACTTCCAGAGAGCAATGATCCCATTTACAGCCTGAATCAGGGTCTGGAAATGACCATCTTTTTTGACAGTGTAGAAACCTAGGGTGATTGGGCTTCTACTTTATGTTACTAACTAAATGCTTGTGCTGGGAAGGGATTAATATGTAAAGCCTTACCGATAAGTGCTAGATAGACCTAGATACAGGAGATTAATTGGCAGGTCTTGGAAGAAGTAACAGTAAAACAATATTGTGAATGTATTCAGAAGCATTTTTGTGCTCTGTTTATAATAATTGATCATATGGTACTGGCCCATTACAGGAAACCTTTTTTTTTTTTTTTTGCCTTATTTCACCATTGATTCTGTTTCTGCCCTTTCAGTTCAGTAAATGGCTAATTCATATTCTTGTTTCTCTCTGTCAAATCTTCCAGACTGAGTTAGTGTGTTTTATATGAATCCTGTTGCTCTGAAAGTTGGGATGTACTCGTAACTTCACAAGCTAATGCCAAATGCATCAGTGAATACTGAAGGAAAACCTGCATTCACTAGTACAAAAGAACTAGGAGTAAGTAAAAAAGTCTATTTTAGCCTCTTTCAGGACAACAGCAGACCAACTGTAACTAAACTGTGCTTTTAAGCTTTCCTTGGATGCAATGTGTCATCTTAATTATTGTACAGTGTGTATCACACACTTTTGCAACAGCATTTTACCTTACACATCCTTACAGTGGTAAAAAGTGCTAATAGATCATAATGTGTTAACAGGAAATTAGAATGTTCAAGTGGTATATTCCCTATACTACTATGCACATATTTTTGTGGTTTCCTTTTAACTCTGCTTAGATATATCCAAAAGAAAGCATGACAGGAAGACAATAATTTAACCGGGGGAAAGAAGGAGAGTATGTGAGAAACAAAAGCCACAGAAAGACCACCTGGTCTGATGAATTCAACTTGCTTGATTTTCTGTTTCTATATTCCCAGACTGCATACTGGTAATCTTGCCAGCTTTTATATAGGGCTGCAATGTCACTAGCATGGATTAGTTACAGTAATGTGTTTATTCATTTCTGTATGCTATTGATTATATCCTCTTATTAGTTCAAACTGCCTAGGGAAAGGTGGTAGGAGATCTCATACAACTAGGACATATAATTAGACTAGTAAAATATGTTTGTAAGCTTGGGGCTTGTATTGAACAGTGATTTTCAGAAGAGAGTAGGCAGCAGTGCTGTTTGCTTGTGTGGTTCCACCTTTGTGTTTGGCAACATACCACATCAAATTCCGTTATAGAAGGGTGGGGTGAGAGGGTCATGGGGAGATGTCTTTGCCCCGTGCCTCACTGTAAGCTCCTGTAGATAACACAGTGCAGAATTTGCCGTAGGGAACAACAGTGCTCCCAGATTTCTTCCACAAAGAGGATCGGTGTTAGGTCAGCTGGTAGCCAGTAACAGGTCAGCTCTGAACAGCCACCGAGATAAATCTCTCCGTGATGTTAGACTGCCAAGAACATGAGGTGTGGATTGGGTTGTTTTTTGTTTTTTGTTTTTTTTTCTTCTCCTTGGGCCTACCCTTTAGTTTAAATTCAGTTTGGCATATTGTCTGCTCACAAGTTTCCCAGAAATTCATTCTAGCACTGGAGAATGAATTATCACCTACCTAATGTGATTAATGTGTATATGAAAATAAGCTTTCCCATAAGTGAAGAAATATAAGTAAGCTTCCCATGGCCATTTGTGAATACAAAAACTACATCCATCTTATTCTGGAAGACCATGTAATTTCACATTCAAATAAAAGTTAGTGTGCGTGCATCCTATTTAACAAAGGTAATATGAAAATCACTTTGTCATATCTACAGTGAAACAGTGTTACTATCTATTACAATTGTCAAAATCAATACACTTGCTAAACATTGCAATATAGCTTTAAGTACTCTAATTTTTCATATTCCATTGAAGAAATAATATTTTCAAAATGCATTTGCCTGTCATCGTAAAGATATGTGTGTATATATATATATATATAAGGCTGTTGGATTGTTTCCAGCTGAGACAATTGTCTTGCTGTGTTCGGTGCTGCACACATTTAGGAGGTAAAATAGAACTGTTGCTATGAAGTACTGGTAGTATAGGGATACAAGGAGTATTTCCTTGATCTTTGTGTTAACTATTCTTATCAATATATTTGGATGGTAACTAGCAATCAGGACAATGCTCCCTCCCAGCTTCTCCTGCACCTGCAGACACTGGTACAGCAGAGAGGCTGAAAAGTCCTTGACGGTCCTGGCAGCAACTACAAACATCAGCATGTTACCAGCCTTCTTCTCAGCACACATCCAAAACGTAGCCTCTTACTAGCTACTATGAAGAAAGTTAACTCTGTCCCAGCCAAAACAAGGACAGGAGTGTCAGCTAGATCTTCACAGGTGTGGAGTTCACTGTATCTTCTAACTTTAGGAGCCCTCTCACCTACTGGAGCCATCCCAAAAACACTGGAGAAAGTTAAACACCCCTGAAACACATCATCAGAAGCTGACTAAGCTAGCCAGGAGGCAAAGATAGGATATATTTGTCTGATAGGGCCAAACAAAGTAGGATCCTTCCGCTCAGTGTTATGAATGATTTCTGAACGTCCTCTTAAATTGGACACCTAAACTTCATTACTGAAGGAGGAGGAGAGATGGATCCCATGATACTCACTAGTCTAGGGGCTAGACCCTGGCCTACAGGAGGCAGAAAATCAGAATTAAAGCCTAAATCACATCAGGGGCCCAAATTCACATCCTACCTGTGTGTTGGGAACAGCTTCTGGGATGCAGCTACAGACAAAACTTCTCACTCCTCTGGGGAGTCACTGCTTCCTCTGGCAGGTGTCTCTGGGGATGCCCTCACCCCTGTGAATTGTGGGACTGCAGGGATGGCTCTGTCTAACCTCAACTTCCAGCTCTAAAGTTCCTGTTATTAATTTGTCTGCAGAATAATCCCTTGCTTTCAGATCGTTCTGCCACATTTAAGTACTCTACACACAAATTATCAAGTTTTCCTTCTCTCAGCCTTTTCTTTGAGTAATTGAATTGACTGAGCAACTCATAAGTCTCTGAAAAAAAAATTGTGACTCTCTTTGAAAACTTCCTGAAGATTCCAAGACTTTTTCAGACACCAGTACTGGGTACAATATTCTGGTGGAAGTCTTACCAGCTCTGTGAGCAGAGGGAAGGTTATCTCCCTAATTTCTAGATATCACTATTTATGCATCCAAAAATTGCATTAGGCTTTCTAGCTTCAACAAGTGCTTGAGAGCCCTTGCTGGGGTGATTATCTGTGATGATGATCTCTGCTTTAGCTGGAGATCCTGCTGGAATATACTGTAATAGTGTGTTTTCCTGACATTGTTTCTAGCTTGTTCCTTGCTTTTAAAAAAAGTTGTGCCTGCCTTGAATTTGCTTCTACTCCTTACACTTTCTGAGCTGAATCAGATGAAACAATATATCATATAGGTTTTAATACTTTGCATTATCTTAAATACCCAGTCCAGCATTTCTGGAGTAAGTCTGTTCTGTAAGAATTTTTCCAGATTTTTTTCAGAATATCAGTGTGATCAGTATGTTCAAAACAGAATTTTAAGTTACTTATCCACCAATGTGTAAATCAAGACAGATCAGATCTAATTCAAACCACTCCCACTAATTTAGATAGGCTTTAGATATAGGGTGAAATAGGCAGATTTTTCAGAACTCCAAGCACACAGAAGGCATCTGCAACAGTACGTGAGACAAATAAATAGCATATTATCCATTGAATTATCTCAGTTTACTTGGCAGGCTTCCCCCAGAGTTGTGTACAGTACGTCTGGCCATTACCATTCCATAGTTAAAGTTGTCATTTTCTTAAGATTCTTTTTTATCTGTAAGCCTTGCTCAAATTACTAGGACCTGATTTTCAGATCCACTAGAAAGATTTAAATCACAGATTTAAATCTACCTCACCTTTGGCAGATTTAGCTCTCTCACTCTGTTAAGGAGTCCTTAGAAGCCAACAACTGTGAGAGTTAAACCCTGTGTGCTCTACCTCTTTCTTAACCCTATTCAAAAGAGAGACACAGAATACATCTAGTATATTCTTGTATTGGAACTAGCCCTGTTTTAAATCCACAGTAAAGAAACCACCAGCCATTGCTGTTTAAAACGGACATAAAATTGCTTTCATCTTCTTCAAAGAGATAATGTCTGGTTCTAGACTTGGGGTAAGAAGTAAGGATGATTTTTTAAAAGTTTTTATTCTTTATCTTGCCTTTTTGCAAAGCTCTGTGTAGCAGCCTTGCATCTCCTACACACAGCAATGTGTTTAGGCTAGTGGATGTGTTTTGAGGTTATTCAAGGGCACATGGGTTTTCATGTGTAAGTATGGCAAATGATTTAATTTGTTCAATCTAATAAGAATTATCTAATTACTGTAGCAACTGGTACAAATTCTGTATACACTATCAGAGTAATTTTATTCCGTACAGAGATCTTAATAATTTAGAACTAGTTGAAAAAGGGAAGTTGAGTGATTTGCAGCAGAGGAGAGCTCTGCAGTTTTATCTGTTTCAGCCTTATACATATCAAGACAAGATTTGGAACTGAATAAGTAGTTTAATCATTTTGGATAAGATCCAAAATGTTTCACATATTCAGAAAATCCTATGGATAAAAGAACAGTTCAACCCTTTAATGTGATACTAGTAATAAAGAGCTGTGCTAAGAAAGAGAAAGCAATTTTAAACAGATGATCTAAGTCAAAGGGTAATTATTGCCTTCTATCAAATTTCAGAAACCAACACATGGAACCCTGTTTTGGAAAGAGTTGGTCAACTTAAGTTGAATAAGTCTCAGCTCTTAGTAATATCACGTCAACTGACTAAATCCCTGGCAAGTTCAGACTTGCTTAGGTAGAAAAAATAGCATCACTCTGAATGCACAGACTTGAATGACAATGCTGAGTCCCAGCTCTTGTTTCTGTTTTGAGCTGCAGCGCAACAACAAATTCCTTACCAGAACTGATACTGTTAAGTGACATATTGCTGACTGATTCGTGCTTTAGCACTGTCTCCAGTTACACCACAGAGGTGATATTTTCTGAAGAGGTGCAACAGCATTGTACATCAATATCCAAGAAAAAACACTTATATAAAGTTGGTCTATAGAAGTTGTGTTTGCAATAGTGTAGTCAGATGTTTTGATGTGCATTTGTCTTTTAAGTATCAAAACCAAAAGTATGCCCATTTTTCATATATAACTCTTCAAAAAGTTAAAATATATGTAAAAAAGTATTCCACTTTTATACATAGGGATACTGAGGGACTGAGCTTTGTAACAGGTTGCAGAAGATGTTACAACAGAGACTGGACCCCAAGTTGCCTGCCATATGTTGTTCTCCAGTCACTCTGCCATGAAAATATTATTTCTGATTCCCAGAAGTAAAACCGGATTTCATAGATTTATTTAAATTTTATTGGTAGACTCAGAGTCAGAATATTTTTTTTTTTCATTTTCATCTTTCTAAAATTATAAGTGATAGCAACTTGTCTTTCTTTCACTAATTTAATCACTCAATTTTTCTGGTACCATCATTTCTGTGTGCCGCCTGGTTATACTAAGACTTAGTCTCCAGTCCACATTTGTCTTGCTCATTTTCAGTGCAACATGAGCTGTACTCATCCTAGTGTTTCCTACCAGAAGTATTTATCTCTCTACTTTTAATCATTAGAAGTAATTTTAGAGCTTCTCTGCTTTTTTTTTTTTTTTTTTTGTCTGTATTTGTTTTCCTATCTCCTTGCAAATCTAATTTAGCTTGTAAAACCTTAAGGACTTCATGTTTATTTTAACCTTATTTATATTTAATAATAATGGACTGATACCAGAAATGGCAGATTTAGACACTCCGGCAGTGTAAGGATCCCTCCTTTAATTTTTGTTCACACTTTGTTTTACTTTATTAAAAAAGTAGACTTCTATTTTTGTGATTCCAGTATATAACCTTCTTGGAGCTTCTGTAATCTTTCAAAAATAAAAAAAGGTAAGTCTTCCATCATCAGGGCAAGCAGTATGATATACTGTTCTGCTGTTATGAATATTCTATAAAATATTATGAAATATCCAGGTGCATTTCAGCGTGTGCTACCAAAACTAAGTAAAAGCCTTGTTGAGCCCATGATCAACTTTTTTCCCGTATTTAAAAATCTGAATTTAATCTTGGTGAGTGGTAAGACCTCCCTATGTCAATATGGGACAGGATCCATCTGTTAGAAGTGAACATCCTACCATTCCTGACTTACAACTTTAAAGTCCTGCCAGTTCTCTTAACACTTTTATCTAAAAGTCTTAGATCATATGTGTAAAAACTTCCTCTGGAAAGACAAAAGGTTCCCTAGTACTATGAGTAAAACATAACTGAGAGAGAGATAAAGGTAAATTTGGCACTTCATAGCTGGAAAATGTAGAATCCACCTGTTTTGTTAAAATATTCCACATCACATGAATACACCCTGTGGGTAATAATAACAGAAAGTCTTACCATACGAAAATCTTGTGATCCCAAAGAGGAAAGAATTGCATAACCATGAAATCAGCAAATCACTGCTATATCCCCTTCCTTCTTTTTTTTTTTTTTTTTTTTTTTCTTTTACTCATTTTAAACTTTTTTAACAGAAAAACCCCTTTTTATCCCCTTTCTTTTTTTTTTTTTTTTTTTTTTTTTTTTTTTTTCCTTTAGTCATTCTAGAAGTTACACATCAAACACTGTTCTTAGGATTTACTGGCACAACTACCCAATTAACAGGATGAGCATTTTGCATTAATACCCAACCTTAGTCAGGTCCACCAGCATGATTTTCCTAGTCTAGTCCTATCGCATTCATAGAATCACAGAATCATAGAATGGTTTGGGTTGGAAGGGACCTTAAAGATCATCGAGTTCCAACCCCCCTGCCATGGGCAGGGACACCTCCCACTAGACCAGGTTGCTCAAAGCCTCATCCAGCCTGGCCTTGAACACCTCCAGCGGTGGGACATCCACAACTAACGTTGCATAACTAACGGTGAGAACAGAGTGAGACTAACCTAACAGCAGACTAAAACTTAAATCTTTGTTTGAACTCTTAGGCTGATGATAAGTAATAGGAATACAAAGGCAGGACAGATACTGGAAATGAGGGTATGGATTATCATGCTTAAATGTCAGCAGAATGTGGATGTCTACTGAAGTCAAGGGATCTGGTCTCCCTGCCATAACAAAGAAAAGCACCTGTAGAAAAGAAGAATGTCACTCTTATTTATGTAAACTAGGATAAATATTTATAAAAGTTTTTTGACCCTCAAGTTTCATGACATAAAGCATGCAAAACTAATCCCATGTTCACAAAAGCCAGCACCTTCCTCAGGAACATCTAGCACAGATTCCTGTTATCACACAACAGTGACTAACAATGACCATTGATCTGATTTACAACAAACATTTTTGTGGCTTCAGTGGATCATGTGAACACAAAGCAAAAGTGAGGTTCAGAGGCTTAAAAAATGCCTTATTATAGCAGAAAAAGAGAAAAAAAAATCTCCATCATGAATACTGGAAATCAAGTATGCTCAATAATGTAATTTTCCTTGTTGTTTTTAAAATATATGTAGCTTTAAATTCACGTACACGTCACCATGTCTGCTGTTGCCAGCATAGCTGATGAGGAAGTGTAATGTGATTTTTCTGACAACATCCGAGAAGAATAACAATCATTTCATAGCTGGACTTGAAGCCTTCTTTTGAAATCAAGTGCAGCAGATGACATCCTGCAAGAATTCTGCTCCTCCTCTCCTTGTGTGAAAATATTCCTAAAGACAGCACAAATATCCACAAGGGCTGACTACCATCAGCCAAGGTCTTTTAATAACCAAGTGACACTTCAGACTTCTTCCTCCTGTGCTAGAAAAGGTGTTGCCAGTAACAGATAGGATCTGGCCCTCAGAAAAAAACAGTTGTGGTCTTGCGTCTGACACTTGTTGAGTGATTGTGTGCAACTTCTTTACGTGTCTTTTTGGCTGCATATTTTGAGCTCTTCTGAGTAGGAACTGTCTTAATACTGTAGTACAGTATGGCTCTTTTCTAAATTGAGACACTGATAAAAAGTAATAAAAGGAGACAATTCTGCCTTACGGGACACCGCTGGGTGTGTTTTATTGTTTTATTTCTCTGCAATGTTTTTCCTTTGTTCTTCAGTCTGGATCCTTATACTGTATCCTGAACTCATCGTAATACAAAACCAACACAATATTTGCAGCTATCCAAGGTAAATATTTGTTGTTTCAATTACTTTGGTGCAGAAATAGTAAATAGAATAGTGAACGGGAACATCTGGAGCAGTCTTTGAACTAAATTTCCAAATTACTGCAGAAATTTAACCTGTGTATTTTAAACTGGCCTGTGTCCCTTGTATTTCAAACAGCACTTATGCCAGATCTCTATCAAGGTGAGAGAATTCATCTCAGCAGGACTGACTCACTGGGAAATAAATGATCACTTTAAGTTATCAGGAGACTTTATAACAGTAGGTGCACTTTTCCTGATTATACATCCTTGTCAGAAATACCAGGAGAGTGACTGAGTTTTTTGTGTGGCTTGAATATCTGCTTTAAGGCTGCTGTGACAGCAAATCTTGGCAGAATTGAACATGAAACTTTGCATGTGGTTTCTATAAATCCGACATTTTCCACTTTACAATCCAGAAAAGATGATTGAGCAGATGGTAATGCAAGTCACTGGATTTATGCAATTTTTTGCTAAAACTGGAAGTTTTCACTC
>NW_010097888.1:103668-105268 GCF_000699245.1 Pterocles gutturalis | reverse complement strand
CGGTTTATATATGAGGGACTGAAAAGGCTGAATACTAATTTTTTGGCAAAGCACCATGCTCACATAACCTAGGTACACAAATACTAGTTATAAATAAGCTGGCTGTGGGAGGTACAGAAAACAAATTTTTTCTGTGTCAATTAATTATCTCTCAAGTCAACTTCATATATGCATAGATGCATATATATTTGCATGCAATCTTTTAATCCATTTATAAAACAAAGAACTAATGCCTGTCTGCATTTGAGTAATCTAAATAAAATATGTTAAACCCAAAAAATCTAAGGACAAGAATACATGAAGTGCGAGCAGCGACATAATAATGAATGCATTTTTATTTTAGGAATTATTCTCAGGAGCTGCTGTAATCAGTGACTCAATGTATAACTTATTAATAATTCTTCATGAGATGCTCTTTCAGCAGGTTTTCAACTTTTCTACTGGGGCCCCATGTAAACTAAAAACAAAGCCCTTCATTTTATTATTTCCCTGTTATTCTTCCAAGTTTTTCCTGAAGGCTGGAGTGTCCCTGCTCTGCCTGGGAACTGTGTGCAGAATGAGGAGGTCCCACAACATTTTTAGTAACTGTACTTTCACATTCGTCACTGGATGATCCTTTCCTTCATAGGATCTTTCCAGGGTATCTGTTATGCTTACCCAAGATTTTCAGACAAAAACACTGTATTAACCTTAACATAAGGTCACGGAAGGGAAACACATCTCTTCTACTGTCAGACACAGCAGCGTGGATGTTGAATATGTGCTCATGCTCAGGCACCTCTGTCATCAGTAGAAAGCAAGAGGATCTTCCAGGAAGCAATTCAGACAATTTAAGACCAGAACAACCTTCCAGCAATGCCTTTCACTTGCTCTTCAGAGATTTCTTGGGCCATCAATTGTCCCACTAGTACCTATGTTTTTACCATGTCTGTCACCAATGTTCTTGTGTTGACAGTCTTGCTGTGGATGGACTTCTGTGCCCTTTGAGAGTTGACCAGCCTTCACACAGACACAGAGGGCTCTGAAGAGCAGTACTGAGGACCAGCATCCTAGACTGAAAAATCCTCCAACAGGGATTGTCTTTATTTACAGCTTATACAGAGTTGAGCACATTTTTTGGCTCTTTACACTGAGCAATAATTCTTAATAACAACACTGTCTGCAGGCCAGAAATGCTCTGTTGCATCTCAGCTTGTAATTCTGGAGCCTGTATTAATGTTTCTTTGACAGCTTTTTTTTCTGAATGGATCCTACGTACTTTCATTCCAATCAGGGTACAATTTTTATTCTTTTTTTAACTGTGGCTTCCAGCCTCTCCTACCATTTATAAATGCCTGTTAGGTTTCCCATTACCTGCTTGATGCTGCAAAAACTGAACGCAATAAATGCCCACTAGCTTTGGAATGTATACTGGTACTGCTTCACAGAATAAATCCTTGCAGAGCAGCCTCAGGACTCCAGAAGTCTCCTGAAGTCTGTTGACCATTGCATGAGCTTTGTGATTCATTTCTGCCATTCTTGTGAATTCCCCCAGAGAATCATTAAGGATGCTGTATGGGCAGAATATTATAACTTTGTAATCACATGCAGGTAATTTAAA
>NW_010097888.1:94196-103623 GCF_000699245.1 Pterocles gutturalis | reverse complement strand
CATCTGAAACCCCCCCCCCCCCTCCCCTTCAGCCTTTGCTCAGAAAGTCCGCATTTCTGATCAGCAGCAGATGGAACAAAATTATTACACTTACACGTAAGGATCAGATCCTGCAGTCCTAACTCCTTTCTTAGTATGGCAGTTTTCCCATTGACTTCAGTGCCAGAGTAATAAATGTAGAAGGACAGCTGGATCTGTAGCAAAGATATTATTGTCAGCTTCCTCTGTGTTTCTCAGAATATTTTTCACAGACTGATTACTGAGACGTAGGGAAGAATATATTCCCTACCCAATTTCTTGTTTATATTCACTATGTTTAACGAGATTCCACTGTGCCAAAGTAATGCATTTTAAATACAACATTCAAATTGCAATTCACAATAGCTACGTTGCAAAGGGGGCAACAATATCCAAAAGACTTGACACTGGTCTGGTACAGGTGAAACTTCTTTCCTGGGGACCGTCTGTGGGATCATGAGTAAATCCTTTAACTATTTTTGTCCTTCTGTTTCAAGATAATAATAAATCTTTTTCAAATATTTTTTGAATATCTGGGTAAAATGAACCGTGCAGTTGCTAAGTAGCATTGTGAATACCATAAAGCATACATAGATCATATTGGCCACCCAATGGAATGTAGTTTACATCAAACAACAACCACAGTGAATTATTCCACATGGACTTCCCTACTTTAAAGGGAGCTGATTTGTTTCCAGGGTCTAATAAACAATTCAAGTGAGTCATTATTTTAACATTGTATACCTTTCCTGTTTATAAGCAGTAGCGAGAACAATCTGGAAATTATTTCATAAGGCATTTTCGTTTCTGCAAAACATACATTCAGAATTCATCTTCTACGATGTGCTCTCTCCTTATACTGCAGAGAGTTTGGGGATTAGGGTTTTCTTTTACATTTCATTCTAAACTCTTGGGGACAGAACAAAATCTTGTTAAATTTCTGCGTGTAAATAAGGAATGACGGCATATCCATTAACAAATACCCATTTGCTAAGTATAAATCATCACAATTCCAGTAAACTCAGTAGAAGAAGGATGATCCCTTCATACGGTTATTCAGACAGTTTCCTTCTCTGTCCATGTTTCCTGCATGAGACTTTGAACATCTAAGCGTCATTCTACTTCCTTTTTACTTACTGAATTTTCTAAGCTCTCTCTGTTATCATTGGAGAAAAATAGGCACCTCCAATGTGCCTACTCATTGTCTGAATTCACAGTTGAGATGGGATGGGATTGAGCAGCACTCAGTTGTTTCGTTTTGATAGTTGCCTAAGTACCTTTGTGAGCCTTTCTCTCTTGTCTATTCTATATTTTTAAAATAGAAATGATTTTAATACTTTCCTAAGATTATCTTGGTGCTGACACTTAAAGAAATTATTAATGAAGTATTAGTGAACTGAAACCAATAAAGTGTGGCAAAACCAATCAACAGCTTCTTAACACAACTCTTAAGACTGGTAAACAAGACAGAGGATTTCAACATAGATATACTAGTGGCAAGAACTTGGCACCCACATTTTGAAAGCATGGGAAAGATCTAACAGAATAAAATGTACTGTGCCTTGCTGGTTTGGGCATAGCTAGTGTAGACTGGATGTAAATAGCTTAAGCAAGTTTGACTGAGGTACAAGCATTTCTCCAAGAGGCAAAATAAGTGGATTAGGTCACTTTAATACTCTCAGTGCTCTTGTGTAGATTACCCCAGACCTATTCACAAGCATGTAATTTTATTGTGCTCTATGTTTCCCTCATAGGCTTTTTTGTAAATTCATTGAACTGGTTTCACAATCAATAGTACATGGAGTTTTTCTAAGTGCTCATGGTATTATTCGTTGTTATGATTCATCATTTGTATACAGTGTCATGTGTACTCATGGTTTCCACCACAGTGTATGCAGATCCACTCCCTGGTCTGCAGGTTTTCAAATTACAGCCCCCTGAAACAAAGAGGAGTCTCAAGCTCTATAAAGTAGAAATGCTCGTGAGAGGCAGAAATAAGAGGGAATAACAAAAAGAAAGTTGGATAAACGTTAGCCTAAACAGGAAAAATCAGATAGTAGGTAAATATTGAGGTGGTAAAGGCAATTTAGCATGGGTCAGCAGGTTGTAATAAAACAATGAGATGAAACTAAGGAAAAGAAAATTTAGGATGAAAACCTGGAAACTTTTCCTAATACTGAGCTTTATTACACTAGAAATAATCTTCTGGGAAGACGTCAGTGGAAACAGTATCAGGTGAATCAATTTGTTACAAAATGGAAAAGCTTTGAGTACAGGGAGAAATTTTCCACTAGAAATGGACAAGTGGGTTTACCTACTGCTTCTGTTCTTCACTATATAGCCAAGGGATATCTGAGAACTGGGAAAAAATATAAATTGGGAAGGAGAGATACAGGTTTGATTCCCAGACTTGCTACAGATTTTCTGTGAGAACTTGGTTAAATCACTAAAGTTCTCATTTAGAGCTGACTGGGAAATGAATTTCACTACTATGTAGAATGTCAAGGTTCAGGGAGGAAAAAAAATAAAAGTCCTTAACCAGGATGAACTTTGGCATATTGCACCACAATGAAATTCTGTGGGAATAAGAAAGGCAATGACCTCTCATTCCCTTGGTACTGCTTAGCTCCCTGGCTGTTCACTTGGCAACCATCTGGAGTTAGAGCACCAAGGCATCCTTCCAGCAGGTGCAATTTGTGCTTACAGTGTTTCCTCTGTGGCAATCCAGGTAAAGCACAAATAAAAACGTGTACCCACAGGGTTAGATGTTCAGCCTGGTCTCTCCTTGCTCAGCAACATCTTCTCTGTCTTGCTTATATACACCAGGCTGATGCAGAACAAGTTTGTCCTCATTGATGCCTCTGGGAGGGCTACTTCAGATTTAACAGGGGAGGCTGATTGGGGCTTTGTTGGGTGCTGAGACAGGAGACAGAGCAGCAGTGTTTACATTTTCAGCTTTACTCCCTTCTGACTTTGTGCCACTGGGAACTCTGTATCCACAGCAGCTGCCAGGATAAGGATAACGGCAGTGTTGGATCTCTCCCTGAGCTCCTTTGTGGAACAACGTACAGTTGCCATACAGAAAACCCACACTGTGATCTGCTTCTTCGGCACATGAAGATCCAACGCATTTCCCTATTACTTGTGCTGTCGCAGTTGCTGAGTTGTCACTGCCTTATGGGCAATCTGTGAATTGAACACTCCTCACAGCCCGCAGTCACTTGCACAACAAACAGCCACTAAACATTTTGCTGCCTTAGGCAACCAGGGTTTAACTGATATGTGTGAACTGGCTCTGGCTGCTTGTTCCTCCATTTGCTGTTCCAATCTGTCCGGGCTCCTTGTTCACTGCTTTGTTTGCTATCTGAGTTGTCTCTTAGCAGAGAGCCCACAATCAAGCAGGTGTGCGGAAGAGGAACAAAGAAATTGATAGTTCTTAGAATTCAACTAACCCTCCAGCCTTCTGCTAGGCAATAGCATCTTTAAATATACAGTTTTAGTTTTCCTTCCCAATAATTTTTGTCTAACTGCCTACCTGCACACACTGCCTTTTCTTTCCTCATCAGTCACTGCACTTTACAGAATCAAAAGCTTGACCTGGTCTGTGCTGCAGTTGCGGGCAACCCACAATGGGAGCATCGCTGTCAGTGCCTGTGCCTCTGTAACATTGATTATTTTATACCCTGGAAATGGCACAGACCTGTTCAGTTGTCAATGCTAAGTCCTACAGCTTATTTGGCTTAATATAAATAACTTGTTAGAGTGCAAAATTTCTCTAAGATGATCACCTACAACTGGAAGTTATGACGTTATGAAGAGATCCACAGGCAGCTATATAATGTAGTCCCCTGCTTATTACCCACGAGATTTTAATAATGGTTGTGCCCAGAACTGTCATGCACAGGGAGGTGACATCATGTTAGGGGATGTGTTCAGAATGACATAAGAGACAGTCTTTGTCTAAGTAGGAAGGACAAAGAATGGAAGAAGTGTTTGTTGGTGCGAAGATGAGTGACAACACAGCAAGTGACAGCATATTTGACATGGGAAACAGTTAAATCTTATCTCAGTTCTTTTACAACAACTCCTTCCACTCCAGTCTCATTCTAGTATTGCATTCAGTTGTGTTCAAGCAGGATTTGTACATGCATAATATATATAACTGCCAGCAACAAAGGTGACCTGCAAGAAGAATTGTTAATATCTTACTGTAGTGAGCTGTATCTGTAAAATAACCCTGAAATTAAATCTGTAAATGACTGCCTAAAGCTCTCTGTTACCTTCCAGTTCAGCTGATACTTGGCAAAGAAGCTTTTATCCACGTCTACTAATTTTTCACCTGCAGAGAATGCTGATAAAAGGAGCAGATGTTAGGAGACGACTGGACATACATGTTAAAAATGTCAAGCTGCTGCACTGACATCTCGTATATGGGCCTGGTTTTTCCTGATGAACCACAGCAGTACTAGTCAGTCACTACAAGGTGCTACAAGCAAGTCTTTTAGTAGTGGCAGCAGATGCTTGACTCCCTGTGTATAAGAAGTGTCTTCAACCACAGCTACAACCAAGATCTCAGTATACCAAAGTACTCCTGTGTTAAGCATCTGCAGAAACAGACTCCAACAGAAAACATCAAGGAACAGCAGTATGTGCCTTGAATGCGTCCCCTGCAACTCCAGGGCTATTAAATAACAGACTGAGGCAGGAACTGTGGTTAACTAAAGCAGAACTTGGTGCATTGCCATAATGTAATAAAGGTCACTTCCATGTAGTCAGAAGGATTGCATTTGCTCTGAGTCAGTATATCTCACCAGGATACACGGTAAAAGGGGTGTGCAGTGTGTCAAACAGAATCCTCTTTTCAGACCACTGAATAGCAGCAGTGTCAGTGCACTATGCCAAACATACCACCTCCAGGATTTCTGTAGGGAACGTACTATCCAATGAAATTTAGTTGGCAGAGCCATATATTTTGAGTTTACTAACTCATCTTCCTTTTCAACATTTCCTAGTGTGCTGGGTGTTTCAATTAACTTTTACTGCAAGCAAACTGAAGCAAAGTGCAGTCTAAGATCTCCATCCTCTTCTTAACTGCAAGCACAGATAATTTGTAATTTGTTGCTAGACATGCATGTAAACCTCTGCAGAATGGCAGCCACAGTAAAGAGTTCAATCTAGATACCACATGCAAAACTCCTTAAGCATGAAGTAAAACATTACCTGTTTATTTTCTCTTTTCTTTGGATTTATGCAAATTAGATTGAATAATTTCCAAATCTCAATTCTCACCAATAGGTGGCACCAAGATTTTCTCTTTTTTTCATAACACATTTGCAGTAGTTAGAGTAGTTAGATTTAAAGTCTACCCTAGTGCTAAATTATCTGTTAAATCATTATGAGTTCTGTTCTGTTCTTTTGCCTGCAGATTGTGGCTGATCACTATGCAGTGGTACATGTTTTGTTCTCTAAGCATTTCACAAACTTTGTGTGGGATGGTTTAGTAGACACATTACCAATAATTCAGACTGCTGTTCTCTTTCATGTTGTGGGAGTCATTTTAACAATGCTTTATTGGAGTCTGGGTTCAGGGTGGGGTTTTTCTTATGTTCGATGGCTTTATTCAGCCTTTCACACAAAAATGTTACTGTATGTATCAACTTTTTTTAAAAATGGTCTTTCCTTCCCTCCTCTGCAGGTAATAAAGAACTGAAACGTAGGCTTGTAAAAAAAGTCAAATAGTATTTTTCTCCTGCTTCATGATTGTATGTTTGCAACCTCTACAGCCAAGATTCTACTCAAAGTAATTTAATAGCTATTCCCTGAAAAGTTTCAATCGTGTTAATTTTATAGTTGTTTTGGAGGATATGGTACTAAAACTCTGTCATAGGAAAAGTCACCAGAACCAAAAACAAGCACAGATGCAGCAAACTCAGTTAATTGATTCAGAGAATATTGAATTCCTTTTTTTGGAGGGAGCATCCTTTTTGCCAATGGACAGATTCATTACAAGTAACCAGCAACTCTGTATTAGAGTCCAATGGTTTTATTTTCAAATCATAATTTGCCTGTTTGAGTTTAATTCTCAATGGTCAGAAGATTTTAGTCTTCCAACTGAGATTCACAGACAACACTGTTTTCTTGGTGTCTCCTTTTGAAGTTACAGTAGTCATTACAGGAATGTGTTTTCAGGATTGTAATAGTCATTCTGTGATTCATAATCCCAAACTGTATAACTGTCATTTTTTTAGGGATCTGAGGTTTGATTCACAGACTATTTCCTGTTCACCAGAATTTGTGGCACTTCTGGTCAGGAAAGAAGAATGTTGTTTCATGTAAAATTTAAAGTTTAAAGGCTGCCTACCTACCTGCTTACATGCACAAATCATTTCAAAGTGTTTATTCAGTTTGCTGTTCTGAGGAACACTGTGAAAACAGAACTTATCACATGGATGACCTCCAAGATTAATGAAAGTCTAGGTATCCAAATGCCAATTACATAGAAGTTAGTCTCCTCCTAACATAATTTATGTACCTGACGTGTCATCTTTATGTCTTGCTTGTTCATTAATCAAACCAAACCTCTTTATTGATTCTGTATCACCTTATAGTTTCCTGAATACTCACTTCCCCAAGCCTCATGCTCACGGACTTGTCAGGTGCTTAGAGTAATTTCTCCAGCTGAACACCACATTTGTATATACAACATGAGCACATGAGCTGAAGCAATTCCTAGACACAAAAAAAATAACTAGCAGTATTCTCTACTTCTCTGGTAACCTTGTGGTCAAGTTTTGTCCATGTCATGCTATTCAACGCGTTTGTCTAAAATCCGTTGGCAACATCTGAAAATGCCCTTTGACTTGAATTAAGTTCTTGAATTACTCTAATGACTTCAGTGGTGTGGATATGCCCTAAAACAGGAGACATTACCTTATCCAAACTTTTCAGGAAACTTGATGCATTTAAAATAGTAATTATCCTACTCCTTAAATGATTTAACATTTTGCTGGCCTTTGTACAACCTTAATTAACCTCTCCTTTTTTTATGCTGAACATTCTGGAGTTTTCCATTTCTCTACAACTAAACAATTCCAAAACACACACCTATGGCTGAAACTTGTTTAATTTGGGATTTTAGGTATCCACCCTGTATTGCAAAAGTAGCCTGTGTGACGCAATATTGTTTTCAGCAGCAGACTTTGTAAAACCAGTATTGAGTAATCAGAATGTATCTTTATCCTGGTGTGTGCTTAGCAACCTTACAGGTCTGGATGACAAAAAGAATTTGCCCTTGGACAGTAATTTAGCAGACACTAAAGAGTCAGGAGGAAAAATAAAAACTTTGCTTATATTTTGCAATGAACCAGGTGATGAATATAGAACCTCACAGTCACATTGTTTTATATTAGGGTAGTATTTGAAACCTTTCACTTTTAGACCTGGGCAGGTGCTCTAGGGAGGTCTGGAAGCAGGAAGAAGAGACTTTCTCTTTTTGCATCCTATGGAGTAGCTGTCAGAAGAACAGCCCTACAGACACAAGAAATTTCTTGACCTTGCCTTTAGCACTAAATAGATATTGTTCAATAATGATTAGATTTAAAATAAAATGGAATAAAACAAAAAAACCCAACCCAAAACAAAATAAAATGAAGAAAATAGGTAAATGTTACTTAATATGCTTCCATATGCTTTTCGAATGCATCATAAAAAACAGTGTGAAGATTATGGTACATAAACCTAAGGGGATCAGATTAAGACTTGTCCAAGTAGTGACGCTTTCCAAAGAAATCCATCATAAGAGGGCTTATTAAAATCTCTCAAGTCTCACGCTCTGCCCCAGAGTTCAACAAGAAGATACCATGTGGTTGATATGTAGTCTGTATAGGAAGCAGATCAGAGCAGCAGCTATCTGTATCTATCTAATTGTAGTCACGCCACAGCTGGTGTTGAGGTGACTATGTTTAAGGAGTTAACATACTCAGGAGCAGAAGAGTAAGAAGGCATTCTCTTACACAGGGTTTGTGTGTCCCTTACTGAGTAGCACAACCTGAGCTTTCTTCTGCTGCTGGGCACACAAAAAAAAAAAAAGTTAGTCAAAGGATTTATGACTAGATTTAACCGGTCTCACTGGTCTGAGGAGGTACCTGGTCAGAATTGTTGCCAACCTTGTCCTTGTGGACTGTCTTGCACTTAGTTTCTATCCAGACTGCACACAGCTCTCACCCTCTCATAGCAAGCAATGTTGGGAAGGACGCTGAATTTTCTGCCTACTAATTTTGTAGGAGCAGAAGAGTCTTCTGGGTCAGGTACACAGTACATCTTACAGCTCAGTATGTCCTGGAGCAGCCACACTGCAGACCAGGGAAACAGGTTTGCAAATGTGTATCCCCTGCAGTCTCTTGAATACTGCAAAAGGCAAGGAACGGCAAGGGCTGGCAGCTCCCATCTCAAGCTCATACTCAGGGTCACGTCTGCTTTCCAGGACAAAGGTAACTGTTGGGCACAGGCTTCCCAACTCACCCTGACTTGTGCTCCTCTGTGCTCGGAAAGAGTTTTTAAAAGAATTAAGCACACAGAGATACATTTTGGCATTTGGTAGGAATAAAGTATTGCTGAAATTAGGTTCATACCCAGTTTTGGAAGACAAATGCTTCTAAAAATCTGCTGCCTGTGGCTAAATAGAGCATGGTAAATACAATCCATCTCCTCTGACTCTCGTCATCTACAGTCTAGGTGTCTACATGGGAACTAGTGACTTTAGGCTCAACAGAGGGAAATAGACTCTTTTAGAGTGAGTCATCTGACCTATTTGAGATATCTCCATTAGGAAGACACAAATGAAGGTCTGGAAGTGCCAGGTTTTTTTGCACTGACTCTTAAAGAAATTCATACAACTGGATCAGAAACTATCTATGCAGGTGAATCTGACCTTGGGTATCCTGGAGCATCCACTGCTAAGCTGCAATTCACGTTATCCAATTAAGGCAGTGTCTGACAGTGCGATGCTAACATTTATAGCTTAACTAATAATCTATGTAGAGGTGGTACAGCTGGTTGGGAAGGAACAAACAAGCAATTAAAGGAGTACATTTGCTTCCCCTGAATTCAGTCTGTGTGTGGTTTTGTTTTTATGACTCTGTCAGAGAAGCAGCAGTCTTTGCTAACCTGAGTCTCACAGCAGACAGAAATGTCTGCATGAGGGAAGGCAGAAAAAAATTACACCTAAGAAAGCTAGTTTCTGGGAAGAAGGGTATGAATGGCAACTTTCTTTTTGACCAATAGTACATTTATTAAGGTAGGAATCTGGTGCTTAAATTTCGTTGCTGATGAGCGAGTCCTTCTCAAGTGAGTGCCTAAGTTTTCAATAAATTTGGTAGAGTGAGATGAGCTTGCTGAAGAAGACATACAT
>NW_010097888.1:46314-94165 GCF_000699245.1 Pterocles gutturalis | reverse complement strand
TCCCTCCACGGACTGAAGCAACCCCTCAAGGTGATCTGCCTAAATCAGATGCCAATCCACCAGGGAGTGAGGAAGCCATTGGGAGCTCCTGGGGCCATCTGTTCATAGTGAGTCTCCATCATCCCATTTTCTCTTCTAGCCACTGAAAGGGTTAGCTCACTCCCTGCCTAATCTGGATGGCAGTGGCATTCTTGCATGAGAGATTAGTCTCCCCCTACTTCTGAGCAAGTACAGGTGACTCAACTAAGCACCTGTGAATTTTTCAGGCTAAGAAGGGAGTCACTCCAGGAATATAAGATTCTAAAGCACTAGAAAACAGCAGACTGGACCCCTGTTTGGATATTCAGTCTGGTTTCCATGACTCAGATTTCACCAGATGTGATCATGATGTTCATTACAATGCTTCAGTATAGGTCACAACTTGAGCTGTTGTTTCCAAGGGTCAGTTATATCAAGACTGTACAATGAACCCTCAGCTGTAAATATATTATTCTCTCATTTTCATGGGTTTTTTTAAGCATTTCAGAATTTTAAAATTACATTATTGTATTAGCTCATGTGGACTTGCAATTTCTGTGCTCTCAAAAAAGCTTGAGAACCACAAATGCAGATTCTTTAGTTCTTATTAATGTTGCATTAATATATGAGAGGTTATTATTGTAACATCAGACCTATCACAGTTATCCCATATTTGATAAACTACATCTTGGAATATTTTGATGTTGCTTTCCCCTGTCTGTCTTTGTTTTCAGCAATACAGGGTGAAATTAAAAGTATCCATATCTTCAGTTCCTAAAAATGAAAATCATCTTTGCATGGAATGTAAAGTAGTGATATCTTGGGTGGTTGCCCAAATATTTAATTCATACAAAAGTTTTATTATTGATGCAGCATTGTTGCTAAAGATACAAAGTCAGCTGCAGTCACAGTCATCATATATACTCTAAAGACATTCTGCCACAAACTTTTATATATCCTAGACTTCTCTAACAAATGTCTCATTGGGTGTCAGGATGCTTTTATACTACTTTAAGAGATGGAAACTTGTGAAATCTATCCTTCAGTTTCTTCCACTGGAAAGAATATTAAAAAATACTTTTGGAATACTCTCTCTGGTAAGCTGTTAAACCAACTTACAGACAAGCCCCAGATACCGTAATAAGAACCAACAACTAGAAGATAAAGCCATACAATACAAATTAGAAATAAAGCACACAGTTTAATCTGTGAGGGGTACAAATGTTGTTCAAGTAGACTGTTGAGGGAGATGATGGAGCCTTCACTTTAAAACTTTCCCATACCATGACTGAGTAGCCTATTGGTGATGCTTACCAGTTGTTGGTTCTTATTATTCTGGTATCTGGGGCTTGTGTGTAAGCTGGTTTAATGGCTTACCCATGTGTGACACTGCCATTTTTTTAGCTCCTGCATACTGTCAGCTCTTAAAGCATTAACCTCAACTGGATGTGGAATGGGGAGCAAGGGTATAGGGAACTGAGGTTGTTTCACCTCCTGTTAGCACTGCCTGTGGAAGCTCACCTCCAAGCTGCATTTGCAGTTGGTAGTCTATGTATTCAGAGCAGGGATGGATCCACTCCCTGTATCTTCTTCCAAGTTCTCTCTCTCTCTTAAGAAAATGCTCAGTAAGCTCTAAACGTGGAGGTGGAAGTCAAAACACCTAGCTGGTTTCATGCAGCCACTTTCAGCCTGGTTTGTGCTTGTGGTGGCACATAGAGAGCCTGCTGTGCTTGGGCACACCTGGACAGTTTGCAGAGCTTTGCGTACGAAATGTCACTTGTTCTGTTTCCATAACTCCGACTTCTGCGAACTATGACTCATGCCAGCCAGCCTGTGCTAGACTAAGGGGTTTAAAAGGCAGCACTATTTGTCTACCACTGTTACTGATAAGCGTGAAAGATTTTTTTAAAAAAAGACACGTAGCAAATGTAAAAAAAATACTCATTTGTCTGGCTGCTTTTTGAACCCCCCAATAAGGCACCTCCCATGGAAAGTAGTGGAGGTGAAGTTTCCGTTCCACCCACCCTTGTGCAATTCACCTGTTTGGACAAGGGATTTCAGTGTTGCTGGAGTCTTTTTTAATTGCTTATGATAGCAATTTAATTGCTTACAGAGGAAGAATGAAAGAAGAAAGAAACAGGAAAAATCTTTTGAAAATTCTTTTGAAAATGTTGATGTATTTTAATTACATGGAATAATCCAAAGTAAATTTAAGTCAAGAAAAGAACATCAGAAAGACTTATAGAGCACTAAATTATATTCAAGTAAGGGCTTGCATTAGGAATTAAAAGTAATGGATAGGATAGTGTATTGGATCTATATTTTGCTTATATATAGATATTTTATACTTGAGAAACATACAGATTTTACAGAGAACGACAAATGTTTTTAACACCATTATCCTTTGGGGAAACTACAAACTCATAAACTAAGACTGCAAGAATTATACGCCAAAGAACAAAGAGAACTGCTAACAGAACTGGGTCTCTTGACTCACACTCTGCTTTCTCCATTGAACCTTGTTGCACGAAGGATAAATCAAAAGCATAAATTTTTAAGGAATCCTTTCTTTTTCTCTTTATCAGATATTGCACTTTCTATCATTTGCATAAATGGAAAAGAGGAAGCCTTTCTTGCTGGGTATATCTTTTTTTCCACAAAGCTTTAAGAAATTAATTGAAAGTCTTTAGAAGCACTAAGGAACCTGGTAGAGTACTAATACCCATCAGTAGTCTATACTTCTGGAATATTTTAAAATTTGAGTTCTAAGCTTCAACAAAAGCAATGATATAATAAAGAGGGAGTTGAGAGTGGGCTGTATGTTAAGAAGAGATGCAGAGCATCTCTAATGTGCACACATATAGACTTCCTGCCCTGAGCAATGGGATTATGTTACATTAAGATGGCACCTGTCCATTGGCTCGCCTTGCTGATTATATCTTTGCTCCTCAGACTGTCAGCTTTTCGTTTGGCTTTTTTTTTGTGTCTCTCCATTCTGTCTGATTATAGCCTGAGCCTCAGCTGTCCCAGAGCTGCCTCTCCCGAACTTTGCATTTGTGTCTGAGAGCTGTCCTTCCCTCTCACCAGCTGCTTGCCCTGCCTAATAGTTCCCTAGTTTCATGCTTCCTCCTTTTGTCTGTTTACGTGTACATTAAAGTATGTAATTCTAGAATATACTTGTAATGCTTTAGCCCAAAAGCAATGCATCTTAATTTTGAAACTCTTATATCTATAAGTTGCTTTTTCCTTGGCACTAACAGAATCTAGTTTAATTTTCTTTCATGCTTCCAAGAAAATAATTTTTTTTAAAGCCTCAATGGAGCTGTTTCTTTTCTCTGTGGAGGTTTTCGTGGTGTACCTATCTCAGCATGGTACAAATTTCAGTGAGTTTCATTTCCCCTCTGCCCACTGTTGTGCAAGCATTGGGAGCCAGGGATAGACATCTTTTATAAATTAAAAAGAAATCAGTCAGTACATTGAAGCAATTAGTGTAAATGAGTTCAACAGACAAACAGGCAGACAGAGTTCGCTGTGCTGTTTGTCTTTTCCTGCCCCCACAGCCTTAAGTGTAGTACAAGAGCTAAACGAACAGAGTGAAACATGACCACATATCATGGGCCAGGTTCCAGCCTCAGTGACAGAGCTGTAAATCCAGAATAAGAGTGTAAAACCTGCTGTCCTGGGTGAGCGTGAAAGTCCTTGTAGCTCAGTCCTGGACAACAGTGGGCAAAAGCAGAGGGATAGGACAAGAGTAAGGCAGATAAAGTGATATTTCTCCCTCTATAGCCTGTGAACTGGAGGCTAATTTAATGGAGACAGACATTGTAGTCAACAATAGAGTTTAATAGCCACAAATAGACCTCTCCTTCATGACCTAATCCCTTCTTAAATATGTGTATGTTTTAGGGCCCCGCAATGTCCCAGTGCAGTGAACTTGATGAGTTCAATATGTTTGTTCTTGCTTTCAACCTAGTGCCTGATCATTTCACCGGATGCCCCTTCTTGTGCTGTGAAAAAGTCTGCACTTTCCTGTTTGCGATTTTTGTGCCATTTGTAATTTTATGGTAATTTCACTGATGCCACTGGAGGCCCTTTCAACTGACATTGCTATAAGGCAAAGTCAGAGACTTGTTTTTAAGGAATTTGATTAATTCAAAAGTCCAGCTGCTACCTTTGTCAGGATAGTCTCCCTAAACATCACTGTTTGCAAGATGAAAGCCTTAGGAGCACTCAGTGTGCAGGGAGAAGGGAAGGAGACCCAGCATATATAACCTGGGAGGTGCCTGGAGACGCTGTGCATTTCAGACACTCCAGTCTTCAAGACATCCAGATAGCACAAAGTGAGGACCCTGTTCCACAGGTACAACCAGGACCAGAGGTGCATTCAGCTATGTAGAATTTGCAGTAAACCATAAGGGCCTAGAACATTTCTGCCACAGTGGTGGACTGAGGTTGCCTCATCAGTGTTAAGCATCATGGATGCAGATGAAAAGAAATCTGCTGTGGTGTCTTTGACAGGATGGTAGTCTCTTGCTTCTGCGAATGAAGTCTTGGAGACAGCTGTACTTCTTCTCCAGGACTGATATTGATTCCTCAGACAAGGCTGTGAATGCATCCTTCTGCATCCTCAAGAGCCTGCTATAGGTTACAAAAGCAAAATAACAGTGTGGTCCTTGCAAAGAATCTTCAAAACCATCATGGTGTCCTGGGCACTTCTCAGCCATTCAGATGTGCTTGTCTGGTACCGAAGTTTGCTCCTGGCACCAGCCAGGACATCATAAAGCTTGAGAGGAGCCATGTGCTTTGCACTGCATCAGTGCTACTAGTGTTTTCCACCTGTCTTTCAGCGGAAAAGGGCAATGGAAGAGATCATCAGTGTGGCATAGTGACTTGTAGTAGTTATTCATGCTTCCAAACCAGTATTGGTAACTGCAGGCTGTAATTTCTTTTTTTTATGCTATTCTTATAACATCTGATTTCTCTACCATTACTTCAGATCATCTATTCTTATTTTCTGAACTCCCTTTTTTTGAATGTACGTTTAAGCTGTTAGTTCCCACTTTGAAGACACCATGATATAAGCTCTTAGTAACTAACATAAACACAGTTTGGGAAGAGCAGTAGTCAATTTCTTCCTCCACCCTGCCTGATTGCACATCACCATTACTTTAAATAACCCTTCATCACTCGTTTCTCAGCTAGAAGAAAGCGGAGGCAATATTACAGAGATACCCATGGTCCATCTGATCCTTGGGCCTTGCTGCTGTCTTGTAACCTACTTTGTATTTTCTTAAAACTGGTTTTCTTTTAAACCATTCAGGGAATATAATTCTGGTATATGTAAAAGAATGAGAAATAATAAAACAAAAAATTACTGCAAAATATTTAAATATATGAAAATTAATTTATAGATTTTTAATCAATATGTTCTGATCCAGAGGTAATGGGTCTATCGCCGTGGAAAAAGTTAGGGTTTGCCATCCACATACAGAAATTTTTGAGACTGATGTGAGAATAAAGGAGGCGAAGTGCATGTGTGTACATGTGTGTCTGAGATTGTTTTGTCTTTGATTCCTCCTTAAATCCACTAATCCAGTGTCTTCCCCTTTATCTGTCGTGAAACTGTGTCTCCAAAGAGCTCAGTGCCTGAGAACAGACAGGTCAACAACTCTTTGGTTTAGTGCTTAATACATACAAATTGAATCAACACACCAGGAAATCCTAATCCCCAGTGAAGAAGTTTCAAAAAAACCTGGCAGTTTCTTGTGCCCAAGATAACATAGAGTGACACACCTTCATCAGAGTCAGTGACTCATAGCTAGGGCTTGAATTGTTGGGTTGGGGGGGATTATTTTATCTGTTAGCTGTATCAAGCTAAGAATGATGGAGGTGAAACCCTGAATGTCTTATTAACTGCCAAAATAATTACATCACAGGCAAAAAGTGGAGAAGTACTTACATCAATTTCTACTTTTAGTCAATTTACGTGTCCTGGAAAAAAAGTCTGTATCTTGTATCAAGCAAGTTTCATACTTTACGGTCTGACAGCTTCTGCCCTCTCAATGAAAAGTATTTCTTTTGATGATATATACTGATGTTGTTATATTCTCATCCACTCATTCAGCTATTTTTGTTGTTTAAATCCCTTGACAGGATTTTTCATCCTGTGTATATTTTGTTCACTTTTAGAGTTGTACAGTGTAAGACAGCACCGTTAATGTCTCATTCTCCATGAATTCAGCTTCTCCAAGGCATCAGCCATTTCTAGCAGTAGACTGTGTATGTGGCTATGGGTAAACACAGATATTTATGGAATCAGAACCCAAATTACTAGTAATCGTAAAAAAAAAAGACAGAAACCAGAAGTAGAGAGTACAACCATGGCTGTCCTCAGTGCAGAAGGTGGACAAAATATGTGAGCTTGCACTAAACCTTGAGGTCAGCAATTTCTCTACTGTGGTTAGCCAGACTGCATTTTTCATTCTTAAACTAAAGAAAAATGCTGTTGTCAGAATCACAGTGTAAGTCAGGAAAAGCTGCCACTGTGGGAGGCAGTGAGAGTCCCAGCTACCAGCAATCTCAAAATCAGGAGGAGACAGGATGCCTGTGTCAGCTCCTCGTGGCATCCCGCCTCTTTTTGAGGTCCAGCACCAGGCTCAGGTGTGGTGGGATGCAGGGGCTGGATGCTGCTTTCTCTCAGAGAAGGCACTGCAGGGTGCTGTGGCACCCCACTTCCCTCTGCGTGCCAGCTCTACTGTCCAGCCCTTGAAATCCTCCTGCAAACTGTCTTTGGCACCACATGGTAGATTAGCAAGTGCCCCACTAAGCAGGTAGGAAACCTACAATTTGTGAACAGAGCAGACATACTTTCCTTATTGCATCAGGTCCATTCAAAAGTATTTTCTCATCTCCCTCACAAACAGTGAAAGCAGAAGCAATTGTCTATGAGGGGCTAAATCCTTCAGTTACAGCCCTCCCAAAAGTCATTAAACCTGCAACAGGGTTTGGACATAGTTTGCAGTACACCACTTTTCCTCCTATAGGGATTGTGGTTGGGCCATTGTTTAGAAAAACTGGAGAGAAAAAGATTTTGAGAAAGAAGGAGGAAGGAGTTTTCTCCTGAAAGAGGACGGCTGGGGATTGCTTTTGGCAGGAGCATGAGGCCTCAGTGCAGGAGAGGTGGTGAAAGAGAGAGTCTGCAAGTCAGTGGATGGGGAAAGCTCAAACTCAAAGCAAGCTGTTTGTTTTCAAAAGCAGACATGGTGGGAATTACAGAAGAGAACAGGCAGGATTGATATTTTGAGAGAAGGGCTTGGGACTCTGGCTGCCACCCTGATTTCCTTGTGAAGATCTGAAACAACTGTGTCCAGCTAATGAAGTCGGAAATTATTTTTCAAGAGGGGAATGTCTGACTGCGCTTCCCAACACTTATTTTGAGCATCAGCTGCTGTTGCAGCAAAGTATCAGCCATCCCCTTGGTTCCTACATAAAAAGAAGGAGAAAATGTGTTGTAGATTTAACCCTTTCTTCTCCAGGATTCCTCTACTCTTTGATCACCACTTTTTTTTTATGCTTTCCTACTTTCCATTTTCCTTTTATTGTTTCTTCTCTTTGACCCAGAAAAATTCATCACACATCTGAATGTATGAAACTCTCTGCACATGCTGCTTTCAAGTCTTCTGCTGTATGAAGTTACAATTTTTAAAGTAGTGGCTGACAGGTGACACTGCTTTGCCAGTTGTGGATCTGCACAGTGGGAAGACAAGTTGTCAACTGCTAGTGACAGACATAGAAAAAAGGAAGATGACCAAACCTGTCCAAATACTGCAAAGGACAGGCATCCCCAGGCCATTCTTTATGCTGGAGCAACACGTTTTAGCTCTAAGGGAATGAGCGACTCTTTCGCTGAGTGTTTTGTAGTCAGATCTTCACCACGTGGTGATCCAACTCTTGATATTTCACCATTTAAACTCACTTCAGTGATGTTATTTGATATATGTCTGTGTACATATGTATGTAAACATACGTATGTTCTTGTGGACATTTTTGTGTATAACAGCTGTCCTGTCCAGTCTTTTAAAGAAAAAGAAATGTGTATCACTGTAACTACTATGCTAAAAATTCAGGCACACTGGCACTAGCCAAGTGTTTCACACTGAAGCGTTAACACCAGAACATTTCTTTGCTTTTGTAACTTGATGTTTGCCTTCTCTTGTCACAGCTGGCCAGTACTGGTAGCTGACAGCCAGGAGGAAAACAACTATTTCTCTGCATGTGTGTTTGTTCCCCCTGGGGCTATAAATATTGTTTTACACAAGATAAAAAGTTACAGCAGGAGGGGCCAATTCTGATAATCATTATACAGTACAGAAGTCAGAAGGCAGGAGACACAGAAAGAGGAGAGAGGGGATTATTTTCAATAGGTCTGAGAAGAATCACGGTGGCTGATACAAGTCAAATTCATTTTAGGGTGGACTTTCAGAAAAAGCTTTCTGAGTAGCAAGGTTCATGGAAACATGAAACAGCTGTGTTTTGTGGGTTGTTGTGTGGCTGATGCCATTTGAAATGTAACTGGACAAAGAGCTCAAGTACGTACTCTAGAAAACAATCATTTGGCACTGGGATGGAGTAAATGACTTAATAACATGTCTTTTTCGTTGTCTAATTTCTGCGGTTCCATGATTGATTAACAGTCTTCTGCCTGCTAGTCTTACATTCACTGTTATAAAATCCTGTGGCATAAAATTAATCTAAGTCTGACTCAAGCGCAATTAGGAGTGTGTGCAAGTAATGGCAGTGATGCAGCAGCAACTGGGCCTGAAATGTGAAAATGAAGCTTTAAGAGAGAAAAGAGAAGCAAGGTTTTATAAGAAGCTATTGGCAAGATCTTTCTCCTTGCAGTGCAGTCAGTGCAGTCAGTACTCTGCATCTTAAGTTCTTTAAATCCTTTATCCTAAACCCATGTTCCTACAAACATCCAGACACAGATGAAATTTGGCTCCCTTGAGGAGATTCATTGACCTGATTGGGACTACTCCTGTGTAATGGTGTACCCTTTCTGTCACAGAGCTGGAAGACCTTGTACAGACATTAACTGTGCTGCTACAAATCAGACATGTGTCCAATGAGTCATTGGCACAGCATGGCATAGAGCTCAGGTCTAGTAAATCAACTTTTTCCCTTCAGGAATAAAAGTGCTTTAGGGGTTTTTACACTGTGCTAGAGAAGTTCCTTTCCTTTCCAATTAAATTACAAAAAATATAAAAACTTAAATATCCGTCTCAGAATCTCACTTTGCAGACACTTGTTTAAATCAATTTTACTGGTGTAAGGAATATATCTGTGTTTATGTATATTGAGCTGTGAGATCTAGCAGAAACAATTTTATGCCAATAATCTACTAGGAAAAAAAATGTATCGTTTAATGGAAAGGACCAAGAGTCCAAAAACTGAAACCCTGCACTGACAGTCTTTGAGAGATTTTTGGTAGAAAAGTAGAAACCTTAGTCTGTCTTCTGATTGTCTGGGTTTAAGATTATTTAAGATCATTGTTTCCACTGGTTTAAGCATATGGTCAACATACACTGCTACCAAGATACCTTCAGAAATGGCTCTAGTTAGCACCAGAAGTAAGCCTTGTGTCTCATATTCAGCCTGGTAGGAAAACAAGCCCTCCTCTGCATGGCTTCCTCTCTGCTTACCTGCTTGCCTGCTTGCCGCAGAACCCTGTTCACCCCCATAGCTTCACCACTAAACTTTCAGGGTTTAACAGGAGGCTTTCCTCAGTGGCCAATGCTCCGTATAAACCATTTCACCTGAAGGCAGGGCTATGCCTAATAACACAAAAAGGTTGGTTTGGCCACTGCCTTCATGCTTTCAGCCAGTCTTTGTGTCTGCCAGTCACATGCGTGTCCTGTCCTCAGTAGGGGACAGAGTAATTTTGCAATTAGGGCTGTGAAGTACTGTTAATGAACAACTCCCATTGACATCATGACGGTTGTTCAATAAAACAAAGACAAAACGAGATTTTTCTCACACTTTGCAAGTATGAGTGTTACCTTTTGTAAGCTGGAACAATAAAAGATGTTGTTACAGTCACCCACTGCCCTGGGCAGCAGCAAGTCAGAAATGACAGTGCTCATCCTGCCAGACCTCCTTTGAAAACAGATTGCACAACAGCACCCATAGCAGTTACAATGGTAATAACAACACATATTTTCTTTGTGTGACATTAACAATTAAGAAAATCTTAGGTATTTTCTGCAGTGTCAGAACTCTTTGAGTCAGCAAGAAAAATGAAAACAGTTCCTCTATGGAGGTCTCTGGAGAGAAATAGAAAATGTCACCTGTGCGTGCCATAGCTATCAATATATCTCTTTTTTATTCTCTCTTAATCACAGGTTTTAACCCTAAGAAAGAAGGAGGAGAAGCTTTTATTTTCCAGTTTACCTCAGCCTAAATTATAATTTTTTTTTTAATTTGGATGACTTAGAATGCACTTTTACAGTAAAAGGACTCTCTTTGTAAAGTCCCACTTTTAGCCAGTTTCCCATGGTAAATCTGAAATACTTTTTACTGTGCTTCCCCTTCAACTGCTCTAACTGCCCAATAAAAGGCCAAAATAATTATATTCATTACTCTACCCTATTTATAAATTTTCACAGGAAAAAATTACTGTCAGAAATAATGAATGTTTCATATTTATAAATTAATTGTCCCTTCCCTCCCTACCCTTTTCTTACTAGAAAAGACACATTTGCTTTGCTTGTCTGTAGAACTGGCTTTTCTTTCACAAAATCTGTCCAGGTCTACAGTAGGCACATTTTCCAACACAGCAGTATCAGCTAAGGTTATTTTTATTTTAACCATTTTGTTATATTGTCAAAAGCTTGATGTAGATACAGTTACATTAGGATGGAAAGTGTTTTTGCCAGTATAACTTATTCCACTTGGGAACCAGTATTTTCTGTACCAGCAAAATTACTTTTTTTTTTTTTCTTCTTCTTTCTTTCTGGCCAGTAGAAGCTGCACCCACACAAGGATGGCTTGCCAGGACAATTATATTGGTAAACTTTTCCTCATGCTGACCTGGTCTCCAAAACAGCATTACATAAATAATGGAGGCAGGTGGGAGCAATCATAAGTGAATGCCAAAAAACTGCAGCTGAGTTCATTCTTATGTCAGAAACACCGTGGTTGCGTGGTTCTGTCAAGGGTTAGCTATTTCGGGCCGGCTGGAGAAAACTGCAGAAGGAGATGACACATTTCAGCACCGCTTAAAATCTGCCTTTGGAAATAACTTTATAGTTAAAGCTCCTTTGAAAAAGAATAGGGCCAGA
Organism: Pterocles gutturalis; assembly: GCF_000699245.1. Taxonomy (NCBI): domain Eukaryota; kingdom Metazoa; phylum Chordata; class Aves; order Pterocliformes; family Pteroclidae; genus Pterocles; species Pterocles gutturalis. The sequence goes on along the minus strand of NW_010097888.1, from coordinate 82,808 downwards.
TTATGGCCTGGCTCCAGTTCCCAGGTGGTCAGGACCAGAAGCTAGCAGAGATGAAACAAAAGGAGAAGCTCTCATGGGAATAGCTGAAGGAGAGTCCTTTTTAGTTGAGCCAGGGAAGAAGTGGAGATAAGTGTGGGGTGCTGGCAGAGGGAGGCAGGAGCTTAGGTGGGCTAGGCCAGTACAAATGCGTAGCTCTTTGAACATACGTCTCTGTAAAGGCTCCCAGTGTATGCTGGATGAAAATCAAGGTATTGGCTATGATTTAAAAGCCCTGGCTGTCTCCGTTCTTGGTGGTCTCCGGCACTGCCTCATTTTCTCTGGTCGTCTTTCGCTGCAGCTTCACTGCCGGTTCCAAAGACTGGACCTCACTGGGGAAACTGTATGTGCTCTTCTTGGGAGAGGACTTTTTGTCTGGAATTGCTAGTTTCTGTAGTATAGTAACATCCAAACCAGAAAAATTTTTTAGTTTTAAGTTTTTTCATGTCCTGTTATGTGTTCATTTTTCCGTGTGTTTATTTCATGTGTACTGATCATGGGATTAAATTTTAAGGCAAGTATCTGAGATTGCCAGGGATGATCTCTGCTCTGCACCAACTTCTTTGAACCACACCAGTTGTTAACAAATGTTTCTCTGAGCAGCTGTAAAGCACCTGGATATTGTGATGAATGTCACAGCCTAACCAAACTAAATAATGCCTGTATAGCATGTAACAGATAACCTGAGTATCCACTGCTGGTTATGATTTTTGTAAATTTTTCACTACTTTTCATAAATTAGGGATGTTGTAAATATTTAGATATTGTCCTTCTACGTACAAAAGAATAGAAAGAAAATTGTGTACTGTAAATACCAGAGTAGCCTTCTATAAAACAAAAATTGGGACCATTTAGCAATACTTTTTTACTTTCTTATTTAAACTAAAACACCGAACTTAACCAAGTGCTGTTCACAGGTCTTCCATGATTTTCTGGATTTATAGATACTTAGACTTTAGTGACAGTCAACACAAAGCTATACAGGGAATTCATAGTGTGCCAGTGTACCATGTCTTAACTTTGTATGATGAGAGGTATTATCTTTACTACATCAATGGAAATTCATCCAGAGTGAGCTTGAACCTTTTGCTATTAATGCCTAGTACCTGAAAAACTTTTCTTGCAATGTGTTTCTACTGCATCCTGTTGGACTCATTTTACAGTCTGACAATGGCATTATGGATTGCTTAATCTTTTCTTTTTGTAAAGAAAAGTCAAGACTTGCCTTCCTACTAGAACAATGCTTCTTTTGTTAACGGAGGGTTAATGAATAAAATTGTTTTCAAGGTCAGACTGGCAAGTCAGGCTTATAAAAAATCACCTCATGCTTCAGCAGTGATAAAAGAAGAATTGCAACTCAAGTTTTGCTTCTTTCTCTTAAAAACATCTGATTAAAAAAATAATAATGACAGAACACTCTGACATGCATCATGGGTTTGAGAACTAATTCATAGTCTTCCATGCTATGGCATTAGTGACTAACTTCCTCTATCTGCAGAGTAATGTAAGGATACAAAAATCCCTCTGCAACTTCTATTCAATATCAGGATCAGTTTAGGTGTTTTAACAAAAGGCTCATGTAATAGAAGAAGATTTTATCTGGGTATGTCATTTCCTTTCTATTTTCTTTCTGTTTTGTCCCAATAATTGGAATTACTGTATCCTTTTAACTCCTTATAATTCCTATTGAATTTAGAGTTGGTTCTTGGTTCAAAGTCAAAATTGGTCAGTAAGAAAATACCTGGTAAAACATCAGTTACTGATGGCTTCTGTAGATATTTTTGATTTTCAGTCAGCAAGACCCTTACAAGCTTTTTAAAATGACATATGAGGATTAAATTGCATGCTGTGAAAATGTCAGGTTGTTCCCCCCACCCCCACCCCACCTCCACTGGTATGCTTGAAATAACGTACGTCTCAGTAGTACTTCAGATTATGCTTAATGGTAAATTTAGTCAGGAATGTGTTTTTACACTTGTAGGGCCATTCTTCACTAATACATTCATGTGCCAAACTGCCCCAGCATAGCAGCAAGTAAACAGCAGTAATGATCCCAGTAACAGCCCTGTTAATAATTTGAGGAACCTGAATGGCGAATCAACTTCTAATTTTGTATTTTTTACCCAGCTGCTTGTTTCAAGCAGGTCTGAATTTGTTGGATGGGTTGGAATTTTTTCTCTTCTTTTCCTTAACCCTGACCGTGTAACACTTCTACTTACACCTCCCAAACAGACCACACACAGATGATGACCATATTTTGAGATATAAATAATTAAGGAAGAATTTAATTTCACCAGTAAAACTGAAAATCAATAATTTTAAGTTGCTGTGTTGTTTTTTTTAAGCCACATTCACCATTGTGTAGGTTGATCCACATACTCATGTGGTGATGTAGCAATACAGTCTAAAAAACAGAATTAGCCTGATAGATAAGCAATAGGCAAACTTGAAGGAGTGGGGAAAAAAATACATTGATTTCAAAGGTTTGTGAAATGGAAAATAAGAAAATTTTCAGGAAAATAGTGAAGTAAAATAGTTTTTATATAAATTAAAGTTAGAAGAACTAACTTAGAAACACACCTGGCACTCTCAGGCCTCTTCCTGGTGCTATTATCCTTCATCAAAAAACTTCTGACTCCAGAATATTCAGACTGAAGCGCCTCCATCACTCTTGCTTGTTACACTGGGTATAGGAAAAAGAGTGTGCTTTTTCGTAAGCCAGGACTCAAGTTATGAAGAACTTTAAATAACATGCTTCAAGCCATAATTTTGCCCTAGGAGTTAATGAAGACTCATCACTTTCACCTCTCTACTCTCTATTGTAAAGCTAATGGTATAGATAAATCACATTTGTATTTGAAACACACCAAACAGTTTCGTCTCATTCTGTTCTATGCACGGCATATTAAAATGCATCTGAGGAAAATGGCATGCCTTTGAGTGTCTTGGAGTAAGTCTGGTCATCTGCCATCCTCTAGATAAATTTAGATTACAATAAGGATTTGAGTGTACAAGATACTATGTTTAGCAAGGGATAAATATTTGAGAACGGTAACTAAATCCTGCATTTTTTGAATTGTCACTGTGACCAACTGCCCATGAAATGCTTTTCATTTTAATGTATAGTATGTCTGTATATAATTCTAGATCTGTATTTATATCTGCAACCATATGCTGCTAGATTTCCATCTCCTTTTCAGACAAATGACTTGAGCTGTAGTTGCCAAAGCAAACAAAGATCTTTTTTTTTTTTCTCAAAACACCGAACACATGACGCATTTCATTCTTTCTTATGTGATAACTTTTAAAATAACAAGCTACTAATACACTCAATGTGTGAATGGGTAGCAAAGTTAAAAACAGAGGGGGAAGTAAGAGAGTCAGACATCTGTAACTGACTACTAATCAGAGCAGCTGTTTGGGGAGCACTTCTTAGATAAAGCAAGAGACACATGTGCATGTCCTGACATAAGTCATCATTTTTTTCTGCATCCCAGATTAGTCATTGTTCAGCTCAGATTGGTTAGTGGCAGATTCTAGAAAGTTTTCTGTAAATCACTGGAGGTTAATGTCATGCAGTCTGAGGACCTCTGGGGGCTGATTTGTTGGTTTTCATTTTGCTGTGGTCTGATAGTTGGAGTGGGATTCCTGAGCCGGAGCCTAACCCTTGAAGGAGAAGGTACCAGTTTAAATAGGAATATAACAACTTTGAAGACTAATTGTTAGGCAGGGAATAACAAAAGGCTCATTGATAATGTTGTCAATATATCACTAGACAGAGCTCCAGAAAGGTGTGTGCCATATCTCCTTTAAAACTTGTTTTCATCTGCTGATTTAACAGCAAGCCTTTTTCAGTGTAGCACATCTATACATATTTTCCAGCCAAGAGTTATGAGTGGGAGTTTTGCCTGATTTCAGCAACTTAGTAATCTCTCTTTTGGCTGACAATGAAGCAATATGAATATTTTTTTGCAAATATTTGTCTGGCAGGGGCTCATTTATATTCCACTGTACAAATGTTTGAGGATAAATTAAGCAGCATTGTCAGATACATTGTCATCAACGTGCTTCTTGTAGACTTACCTAAGTTTTCAAGAAAAAACATGATCAGCTGTTTACCTGCATGCCCTTTGCATTTGATAGTTGCTTGCATATGTCAGCTAGAATTCAGTATGGCAAGTGACGATTTGTACCAAAAACCAGAAAAAACCACTAGCAGTGTAATAGTCAATCTCTTTCTAGGGTGAGATTTATGTCAGTTAACTTTAATGGTGTAAAAATTGGAAATTAAATTTAACATGGTTCTCTAGACTTGATAAGAGTAGTAATGTAACAGTTTTCAATATAGACTATAGGAACTTAAAGATAACACTTCTCCCTGTCACAAACTGTCACTGCTCTTTTACACCATAAAACCAAGCTGAGTGCTTTCTCTTCTTTTTCAAAATATTTGGGTTAGGTAGTTTCCTACTGAGGAAAAAAGCAAAGGATTGTACAGTAAATCTCAAAGGCTGTGCTATTCTGTGAATGCTAATGGACTCAAAAAGATAATTAAATCTTACAAGACAGATATGGAAATAAGGCTTTTAATATTGGAGTGTTCTCACCCTCTTTCACTCTTCATGGGGAGAAAAGAAAAATGAGGCCCTCTGTTTGATTCTGTTCAATTGAATGATGTCCGAGAAAACATCCATTAGTGAGGTGGTGTCCCTTACTTCTAGTTTTTCTTTATTTGTAGGCCACAATAACTGAGTGAGGTGACCAGTGACAGCAGGAAAAGTGTATACTCCTTTTTCCAGGTTTGGACAGCAGAGGAGGAAGAGCACTCTTCTGAAGAAGAAATCGTGCCCTGGCTGTGTGTACACAGGCTACTGAGCAAGAGTATCTCACCCACTTTGAGTGGTGTAAAAGATAGAGGTTTAATCTAATGTGGTCCTGTAGCTCCTTCTTTAGCTGCTCAAGAAAGGTGGGCTGCTCCAGCTGCTCCCCACACTGCCACAATCATTCCACGTCTCTCAGCCACTCACACTGCAGTAAACTGACTTGCCCTCTGGAGGCGGCTGGTTTTTCTTTCTTCCTCTGGCTACAGACAAAAACAAGCTTCTTGTCTTGGTCCAGACAGCTTTAAATTACTAAAGTTGGCTCAGACGCACTCTAGATTTTGGTAGAGAAAACTGAATTGTCCAACAGAAGAGATATCTCCCAACTGAAACTATGTGTAATTATTGCATCCTGTAATGCAGGGCAATGTCTCTGCCTTCTGTTAATTGCACCAAATAAACAGAAGCAAACCTTTGCCTTGGCAAGCCTATGTTTTCTCTATCCTGTTGAAGTAAGGTTGCCAGTTATGTATAAGGAAGTTTGCTAACCATTCAGATAATTCCAACGTTCACATGTAGGATTTCACAACTAGGTTTATTCTCATTTATTTGATATAAAGCATAAATATAACTAAATTAGGTTATAGACATGGTCAGAAAAACTGCATTTTTCACCCAATACGTGTACATGCTTGAAGAAAAAGGGGTCCTTAACAGAGACAGTTAAAAAAGAAAAAAAATGTCTATGACATTTGTTTTTAGCTACTCAGATATAATTACAGGATTGATGTTTTGATAGTATTAAATAATGAGCTATGTTGATGTAAGAAGGCGCCATCATTCAAACTTAATTGTGTGCCTCCAGGTTTCTTGTGCCAACTGGCTCCCCAAATTACTTAAGAATTAGAGGAACAATTGTATAAAGTGATTCAACTGTTAGCTTAAATGCAGTTCTCACAAAGATTACACGGAAAAAGTTATTATTTCTCAAATTATTTGTTCCTTGTCTTTATGCTGAATCACATCCTTACTGGCATTGGATTGCTTCTGAGTGTGACGTAGTAAAAATTCTTTAATCAGGATGTATGTAAATATATGAATTTTAATGTTCCCAGATGTGGTGGATTAAATTGTTAAGATATTTTTCAGTTTGGTCTTTGTAAATCAACGTGCCACCAGATTTCACTGAATGAGAAAAGAGAAGATGTTAAAGGAAGATATTGTTTTGTTCATTGTTGCTCCTGATTAAAAGTATAGTCATAAATGTATGCCAGGCATTTACTTACTACTGGCAAAAATAGGTTTGTTCTTCATGTGGTGCCACAAAGTTATTGTTCTGTTGGACAGCTGGAGTCTATTTCGCCTGATGCAGTATGTAATAAACAGCTGAATGAGTTAAAGTAGGTAAAGGCAGAGTTCTCTTCTAAGGATGTTGTTATCTGCTGGTGTCATAAAACCACCACAATGCCCTCAAAGCATCAGACAGAATTTTTATTATTTGCAACATTATACTGTGAAGACTCTTGAGATATAAGGAGAGTTTGCAGAGCTGGCTGTTAGGAGGAGAAAGATATATTTTTTGCTTCCCATCTGACTGTGTTTGATAAGTAGCAGAGTCACTGTGTGACCATAATAAAAGCTTCCTGTACAGTTGATTACCATTCAGTCCTCTGTCAAAACTTTATGAAGTATATTAGCAACTTCAGTCTGGGTGAAAGGCTGTATTTTAATATTTCTACATCCTGTTTATTTGGGAATTCCAAGATTTTTTGTGAAATGTTATTAGTAATATCTTACTAAAACCAAAGAGAATTCTTCTTATGCCTACATTTTGCCCATGATTCCAGTAGTAATAGCAAACCATATTCTTTACTTTTTATTTTGCATGCTTTTTCTCTAATTCTGTCTTGCTAAAGAACATATCTTTCAGGAATTGTTATTCTAGGAAGTCTTCTAGCCACCACTTGGGAACATTGTTTCATTGGAAAAAGTGGGAATCAGCTGTAAAATCATAGAGTCATAGAAATAATTAAGGTTGGAAAAAAAGGACCTCTGATGGTCACACAGGTCAATCTCTTCCTTAGTGCAGAACTAACTTCACTGTTGATCAGGATGTCCAGGGTATTTTCCATTTTTTAAATCACCAACAGAGATTTGACAGGCTTTCTGGGTTACCTGTTCCAGTGCTTAACCACTCTCATGGTGAAAAATACTCCCTGGTCACACTCAATATTGTGTCTATTGCCTCTTGTCCTTCCACGGTGCACTGTGTACAGCACCAAAGCATTGGACATCCCTGATCCTCCCACCATCTCGAAAAATGACTTTCTGAAGCACATCACACCACCTTCTGTGTTCCTGCCCTTTATAGAAGTCTGGATGTGAAGGATGAGGCATATCTGAATTTTATCTTGATGTGGATCTCAACAGTACAAATCTATCCGGTGAATCTCTCAAACTACACATCCATCTGGGTTATGTACAACTATTGTCGGAGTTCTGGTGACACTCCCCATAGAGCACAATGTAGAAGGACAAAGCATCTGTCAGACACCGACTAGTCTGCTTGGGCATCAGGTTGCCAGTTTTGAAGGAGCCTGGGGTGAAGCACAAGGTCTGAAAAGGTTTTGCAAGAACTAACTAGAAAGAGCATGAAGGAGAAGTTGTTGGAACTGATCATGGAGGGATTTGATCCATTTTGCAGCCTGAGAGCAGGATGCTCTGCCTGGAGAGGGGCTGGCCAGATGGAGATGATGGCGGTGGTGGGAGCTCCCACAGGAGCCAAAGGGCCCGGAAGGGGAAATAACCTGTGAAGGGGTGAAGAGGGTGTATTTCTTCCTGGAGAAGGGAAGCATATACTCTGGAAGAGTTTCTAATCTGGTAATGATTTTGAGGAAAAGAACCATACTTTTTGTTCTCATTTGGATTTAAACTGAAATTTTCCTGCTCTCCCTAGAAAATCTCTCTGACTTGGTAAATTAGAAACACACTGCCACCTCCAGAGAAAAGGACAGGAAAAATTCCCTATGGTTAAGGTTCCTCTGAGTAGTCCCCAAAAGTTTGTCCTTCCAGTTGCAGGTGTTCAGTGGTATCAGAACAAATCAACCGTCCAGTGACAGCAGTAGCAACAGATATTTACATAGAGAAAGCAGCCTCTTAATTCTTTGCCCTGCCTGATGCCACACTGACCAACTCATTCTTTTTTGGCCATGGCTCCAATGAAATACTGCTCTGCCTGACTTGCATGCAATGTAAAAGCTTTTTGCTAATCAGCCTTTTCAAAACAGACCATTGAAAAAGTTACTTCTGTGTCTCCACACCTTGTCATTACAGGTCCAGAGAGGAGATTGCATACCTGAAATGGCTGACAGGAAACCTTTAACCTTTCTGGACTATCTAAAACCAGCTCAGTACACTAATGACCGATGGCTGTTAGTGGGTTTTGTAAAAATGACTAAATAGCCACAGGTTGTGCTGGAGATTACTGCCCAGTTAAAGGAACCACAACAGGTCTTTAATTGTTGGTCTCAATGCTTCTAGCAATTTTCACTGGAATAAGAAGCAACTGGTAGAAACTGTGGAAAGAAAATCCATCAATCTGATTTAACATGAAAAAAAACCCAGCAGTTCTGGGTCCTTTAGTGACAAGAGAAACATATTTTCTCTTCAGGTGGCATTGCGGTTGTTAGTAGGAGAGTATCTACTTTTCTACCACCCCTAAACATGTCTTTCAGCAGCTGTTAGTTAATCATAGTACAGTTTTACTGCTACAAGTCACTTTGCAGTCCCCACAGGACATTCTCAACTGGAGACCTCTTACTGCATTGCTTCCCCTTTTTTTTTTTCCCCTACTGTTTTTTTCCCTGATAAATGTATAACCCTGAATGAATTGTTGTCAGCTTGTTTACAAGATCCTTTTAAATGCTTTCCCTAGTGCTGGGAGCACATCTTTCTTTTCTTTGTTCAGTTTTTCCCCTTGACAATTGAAAACAACAATAATAAAAAGTGCCCAGGAGCTATTTTAATTCTTTATAGTTATTATAATTGCAGTTTTCATGGGATTTCCCTGCTGTTCTTTCGAAGTAGACTAGTTTCCATATTGAAGTAAGTCTGTGGTACACAGTAAAAGAGTGTAAAATAAAATGGTGATGGTTTAGGTGTAACCTAGATATTTATCAAAAGTTACCACTTTATTTTGTTAAAATTAGTATCCCACAGTAACAGTTACAGATTCCTACTGAGAATTGAATTTCCACTTACATTCACAGGACCAAGCACAAGGTAATACTCATCTGAAGTATAAAGAGGTCGCTGCCTACTGAATTTTTTAATCACAATATCCATTATCCTTTTCAAACCTATGTTTTTTTTTGTTTTTTTTTTTAATCTAAGTGCTTAAAAAAAAAAATCCTTCTAGAGACCATCCTGCTTGTTTAGGCTGCTGAGTGCCATTCAAAAGATAGTCAGTATCAAATACAAGAATTAAAATTTCATACAAGGCCCACTGTGTAATGTTTTGGTGGGAATATTTAAGAATGAAAGAGGACTCAGATTATTGTTATAATGGACTGAATTTGAGAAAGAAATTCAGAACAGTAACTCAATAGAATTATAGAGATGTCACTTTTGGGTTTCTCGGTCAGTGAGCTGTTGAAGCTTAGAGAATCATAGCAAAAATATATCAGTTCATATCACTGTAATACAACAGAAATGTATTGTTTCCAGCAACAACTTAATATAACAAATATTAATAGCTAGCTTTTTAAAAGGGTAACATTTGCCTGAAAAGCAAAGTTATAACAATGAATAATTCAGTCTGTTTGCATTCTGATCGATTTTAAAATAATTTACTTGTCATAAATATTCTGTTGTAACCCTCCATCAAATGTCTGCTGTTTCCTTTGTAAAAGCTGTCAACACAAAAGGCCAAACTGTGATTCTGTTATTTGTGAACAGCAGTACTGTGGTAAATAACAGAAGAGGTAAATACATCTGTTGGGCAAGCTCACCTGTGGTGCTATAGAACCAATTATTACCCCTGTTGCCCAAATCAGAAGAGTATATCTGTGTTTACCTTCAATTATTCCACGCTGTAGTGTCTTTGCTGTTCCATGGTTGTTACTCAGGGAAAATTGCTGTTCATTAAGAAGGGCAGCAAAACTTGGCCTCAGGGACTGAAACCTTGTTATGAAATGCATTTTCAAAGGAGCCTTTACTAACCTCTAAATTGGCCCTGAGTTATTTACAAGTGTGAAACTGCATTCATCAAAGCCAGGGCTAGCCGCAGTTGGTGCACAGGAATGGTTAGATATGCTTGATTTGGTTTCATGCTCTATGAAGTACACAAGCACAGAGATTTCCATCCTTCCCCCTTTTTTTGGAAAGTCACCTTCATTTCAGTGGTACAACAGGAGCACGCTGACATTACTGGAATTGACTACTCACAGCTCTGGAGTCGGTCATCTTGCTGAACAGTGGATCTGAGCCCCAGTCCCACATCCTGTAAAATTACCTGGGAGTATTCCTACAGTCACTGGGGGCAGAGAATCAATCACTGTTACTATAATTAATGGTCAAAGATGCATTTAGTTCTGTGGGAACATGGAACTGTTTAAATGCTGATTAAGTGCTGCAGGCCAAATACCAAGACAGGAACAATTCCTTTTAAATAACTACATCTCAAACAAAGAAAAATTCTTCCACTCCAGGCATTTCTATAATTGATATTTTATTTGTTCATGAGCGAGTTTTTATGGCTATCCTGAGAAGAAATCTTGGGCATATATACTTATGGATTTTGTATAGAAATTTTTTTACGTTTCTGGAAGTCAGACACTTTCAAAGTGGGTGGCAGAAGAGATTTAATGGAGCATGGCAAGAACATACAGAAAGTAAAGAATACCGGATAAACTGTAAATTATGTGGATAAGAAATGTACATTTATTCCAGATTCACTCAACAGTTGTGCAATTTAAGTTGATATATTATGTTTGAGCTGAGTATCTCCCAAATGAAAAGAGTAAGCCCCTATGGCTTGAGCTCAAAACTATAGGCTCCTTCACTGCAGCAGTAATAGGATCATATCCTTTGTGGTTCAGGCACGGGGGAGAAGATGAGGGAATATGATCTCTGCAGATGTTTTTGTTCTGTGCAGGAGATTATTCCACACAGTGTTTGCTGGAAACAGCCTACAGGCTGGAGCTGCTGGGGAGGTCATACAGGTTTCCGATTCGGTGTGTCTGCTCCCGATTACCAAAGTGGTTGAGCGACTGAGCTTTAACTTGGATTCATGAATAACAGTCTCCAAAGGACATTATATTGCCTGGTGATCCCAGAGTCCTTGGCACCTGGACACTGCTATTTTTCTGTCCCAATACACCCTCTGGACATTACAACAGTTGATCTGTTGGAGACTCTTTCATATGAGGAACAGAAGTTATCCTTGGAAACTGGAACCATTGCATCTAAAGAGTCACAATAGAGAGCTTCTATCAACAGACATATTTTTAGCTGTTCTTTCCAACTGTGGTGAAATTATGCTATGCAGAAGCATTACTTAATCAGGTCTGATTGCAGCCACAGCACAATTTTGTCTCTTTTATATATTGCTGCCTGGTCTAGACTACTAGCTCACACAGTATTAATGCAATACAGATTAAAAGAATATTGTTGGAAAATACTGAAAGCAACCCTTGTTTATGTTCCACTCCTACTAAAACTGAAATTAAAATGTCTATTCTTCATCTACTGAATAGTCACTTCAATAGCATTCATTTAAAATTGCCTAAAAATTCTTAGATTGACATTCTGCAATTGTTAGGTTAAAGAGAAAGGATTTGAATTATGCTATTTTCCTGAACTGAGAGACTACTGCATAAAATTTCTGATAGGATGGAAAGAAATTAATAGATTCCCTTTGTGTTTGTTATGGTTTTTCTTCTCTTTCTATGAACATTCTAGGAAACAAGGTAACAGAAACAGTGAATTTAGTATAAATCCAGAGTGTATTAATGAGAAACTGATTCTGAATTCTGAACAGCAAACATCCATACAGGAAACATGATTCTGCAAGAACAAAGCCCTCTTTCCAGTGCATTATACTCTGTGAGACAGATTATGTATTTGTGCTTATCTGATGGCTGATGGCCTCTTTGCCAGGACAAATTATTTGTTGAAGTAGTTGCATCAGTCTTCCAGGGCTTTGGCCTGAGATAATGAATCTAGTTCCCATAGAAATCAATGGGTCTCAAGTATACCCAGTGTTTGATCTTCTTGAAACTAATATTGCATGAAAGTGTAGAGGAGCTTCTTTTGGAAAAAAAGGAACTTATGACAGAATAAAAATAATTCTGTGGCTTTTGTGGTTGTTTTTTTGTTTGTTTGTTAAGGGTTGGGTTTTTTTAGGGTAGACAGTTACTATGACTACTACATGTTATATAACTTTCTAAGGAGTAAAAATCCTTTGTTAGTAATATAAGAATAGATGTTATGAATTATATGAACAAGATCAAACATGTCTCAGTAGCAAATGTGCTCACTCAGAAAAAAGGAGATAGCAAGAGGGTCCCACACAGTCTCCCTGGCAAGGGGAAACAGAGTTTGGGCAGGCTCATATAACATCGTTTCTCCTAGGTGTCCAGAACACAACACGATTCTCCCATCATAGAGATATCCATAACAACATTGGAATACTGGTCTTGTATTGGCAAAATAAAGCACAAGGTCTTCAAAATACATGAGGTTTGGCTCAGTCATCAGATCATGAGACATTTTTCCAAGATTACTTTTTTTTTTTGGTAGATATTTTACCCATATGTTGAAGTTTTCTTTTGCTATGCTGAAGACTAGAAACTTGCTTCTGGAGAACATAAAAAAAGAATGTATCAAAACACCTAAATCCAAATAAGAGCATTTTAAAAAGAAAATAGTTGGTGACACTATTCTGATCACTATAAACAGTTTCCTGTGGTTCTCTTACATGTCAAAGGAGAGTCTGAAGTTGACTTGTTAGTAGTCTACATTATGTATAGCAGAATATTTCCAATAGCAGACAGCTCTTTAAACACTAAAAAGAGAAAAAGGAACGGCAAAATAGCTGGAATTTGGAATTAAGCAAATTCAGACAAGAAGTGACCCTACAAAGAGGCAATTTCTCTGCCATCTGAAAACCTTATAATACCTAGGTCTTAAGTATGTGTGATAGCAGAAAGTTAAGTTTTGGGGTTTAGCTCTCTGACTAGCTGATGATGCTCTTTCACCTAAAATTTGGACATGCAGCTTCCCTCTGGTTTTAAAATCAATGATGATGTGAAAGACCTCTGCTTCTAAACTGCTTGAATTACCCACCTCTCTGTTATGGCTGTTCTTTTGATACAATTTGTAAATGATTGTTGTGATTTTTCTCCCACATTTTTTTTACTATTATTTTATTTTACTCTTAAAACAGTTTCTGACAGCATGTACTTATGCAAGATATTAATTTCTGTTAAAATAACTAGTTAATGATTTTTGAGAGAATATGGTTGATAATAAAGAAATGGCCTATGTTATACTATGATACATTTTTAAATACCTTGATTTTTTTTCTAAGCAAGTTTTTATTGCACAGCACAAGACCTGTAAAGGCTGTTGGTTAGAAGCCATTACAAATTAGAACCCAATTTTTTAAGTTTGCATAATACTTTTTAATTTTTTATGTGCAGCGGGTTTAATGGAAAGCAATGAATATTTGTAATTTTTTCCATCTTGCTTCTTTTTTTTCTCTGTACCACTCTATTATTTCTGCACTCACCCAAGCTTTTCTTATTTTCAGTTACAGACAAGAAGTCGTAGCACATAAGAATGAAAGTATACAGACCTCTGTATTTGTAAGAAAAAGAACACTTCTGAGAAGGGTGATTCAGGAGAGGTGTGCATCAATCTAGTAGAGCTTTTTCACCTATTCCAATAGTTCATTTGCTATCTATTTATATTTTATTTTTCCCTGTTCTGTAATATTCAGTGTATGCATGAAGTCAATATTTCCTTCTCTTTAATCCTCTTAGTTCAGCAAACATTATCTAGCTTGTGCAATATTTTCTTACTACTAGGTAGGGTGTTAAAATAGACCTTCCAGTTTCTCAGTGTCATTAGAGATTCTGGATGTTTTCTTAGATATTTATTAACTCTATTCCTCCTTTGAGTTCATATAAGTTAGATCTTCAGCTTGTGTAAGCCAGTACAAACTTATGAAGCTTTGCAGATTTATGCAGCTGAAATTTTAGTTCATACTTTCAATGGGTTACATTTAATGGTAACCCATAAAATCAGTTACCTGTGCATCTGAAAATTAATCCACACACAGTGAGTTGAATGATCTTCACCTATGCTGGTAGGAAAGGGGCAAGCATGAGTAAATGCACGCACAGCTAATCTGTTAGTGAAGACTTGTAATGCTGGAATCTCAAATGGGCATTTCCACCGAGGACCACTCTATACCTAAGGAAGTAAACCTAGTTCTGCTCCATTGAGCAGAAGCTGTAGAGTAGGGCAGATACAGGTACTTGTATGACCATGTCTGATCTTACAGCATGGTGGTTTAACCGTGAGGTCCTGCTCTACAATTTCTTACTTTGCTAGTATTCAGTAACAGAAAGTCCTGGGTACAAGTTTGTTATGAAAAGTATAGCCTAAATAATTCACTTTCATAGCAGAAACCATGCACACATCTGTTCTTAAGGCTTAACTGTTACTTTCTGTTGCTTTCTTGAACCAGATGTTTGGTCACACTTTCATATCAGAGTTCTTCAAAACTAGCTGAACACAGACAGTGTTCATTACCCCGATCCTGTCCCTCTTTCAGATTTATCTTTTTGTGGCAAGTACACTAGTGTGGATTTTCCCACAGTTTCTATGCATATTCCTTTGCTCAGATTCTTGCCTGTTCTTGCTGAGAACTGGAGAAAGGGATCATCTTACTGTCTTATTTACCTGCAAAAAACACATACAGAGGAAAGCTCTCAGAACCTGTAGATATGGGAGCAACAATTTGAAGATTAAGGCTTGTGCAGTTGTTTAATTTCATTCAGGGCAAGGTATTGTTTGTAGCTCTACTTACTGTCTCCATTTTCTGATAGAGAAACCAATAAAGAGACGACTTATCACTGAGCTTGCACCAGGATGTGGGAGACGAAGACTCAGCCAGGCCTCACTAACTTCAGAAACTAGCACATCTCCAAATTTTTCACCCCAGCTACATTTTTCAAGTGCTGCTTTCCAAAAGATGATGAGAAATGAAGTTGACTGGTGAAGGCAAGTGTAACAGTTCCTATTGATCAGAAGTATTAGAATAGAATAGAATAGAATAGAATAGAATAGAACAGTTCACTTGGAAAGGACTTACAACAATCCAACTGCCTGATCACTTCAGGCCTGACCAAAAGTTGAAGCATGTTATTAAGAGCATTGTCCAAATGCCTCTTAACCACTGACACACATGAGGCATTGACCACCTCTCTAGGAAACCTGTTCCAGTTGTGGACAACATGACAACATTCTTGGTAAAGAAATGTTTCCTAATGCCAGTTCTAAACCTCACCGGGCGCAGCTTTGAACCATTCCCATGTGTCCTATCACTGGATCTCAGAGAGAAGAGCTCAGCACCCCCCTCTCCATGTCCACTCCTCAGGAAGCTGTAGAGAGCAATGAGGTGTCCCCTCAGCCTCCTTTTGTCCAGACTAGACAAACATGGAGTCCTTAGCTGCTCCTCATGTCAGCCACCACCAGTAGTTAGGAGTTATAATTAATCCAGCCCATGCTTGTCTGTTCATACTGAAACAGAAAATTAAAAAATAAATGTTACCAGTGAATTGAAAGTTAATGTTGAATAAGATGGTTATTTGGTACACAGACTGAGTGAAGAATATTCACATAGCTTGAGCTCAAAAGCTGCTACTTACTGTTGTGATACTGGAACACAGCACATATAATTACATTTAGTGCCTGCTTTAAACAGAGAGAGAAAGAGACACTACAGTTTTGTGGGCACAATTTATTACAGGCACAAGCACTAATATTTTGATGGTAGTCAACAAAACAAGCAGTCAGAGGTCTAGAAGCTAAAACATTTGAACTCGCAATTTAGTGCAGAGATCTGAATGTAGACTCATAATCATTTTCATTTGCAAAGCTACTTGCCCTCAAACATCAATTGTTAGGTTGTTTATTAAATCTTGTGGTAATTTAGACAGTTTCCCCACAAATTGATGTATACCTTCATTGTTCCGTGGCCATGGCAAATAGAAAATATTGCATCATATTATTATAAATTATACTCTATAATTGTTTTGCTAAAACAAGACCTTGCCAAAATATTTTCCTTTGGTGAGGTTAAAGCCAAATAAGAAGAATCAGAATGGACCTGTTTAGCAGCTGCAGAAATGTACTCATTAAGGTGTGCATTGCTGAACCAATGGCAGATATTTTAATCTGCACATCTGTCCTTCGATGTATGTATATTCTTCAACCTAGATCTGTCTTTGTATTTACAGCTGTATAATTATTGTACTGAGAAAGGAGACAATTATATCCCAAGTGGAAATCACAGGTATGTCAGCACAAGGCTTTCTCTTTATTTGGTTAAATACTTCACCTGTCAGCAGCCTTCCACATCACTGAAGTCACAGGGACCAGTGTGACAACACAGCAGACGTGACCAGAAAATGTCACCTGTATCCTTGTGTGCTCTGGTAGCATCCTGTACGACAAGGTCAGTGCTGAGAATAAGGATTATTCTGTTAGCTTTATAGAAGGCTGGCAGCATGCAAACAGAGGGATCAGTAAGACAAATGAATTTACAGTGATTAATCATACTCCCACCTGCACCTCCAGACAAATGAGGAATTGAATTTTTAGGTACACACCACTTTGGCCCATGCAGAAGGGGAACTGAAGGTAGGGAAATACTGTGCTTCATCACGTTGTTTTCCTGGACTGTTTCACAGAGGCTTACAAAAAGGAAGGAATGACTGTCCCTGTTGGAGGCGATGGTATCAGAGGGAAAGAACAGGTGAGAGGATGACTGCCAAGTGCAGTGGGCTGGCAGATATAATTTTATAAATATATATATTCAAATATGTATATATGTGTATGTGAATGTGTTAAAAACACCTCGTATAATGGGCTGATCACGTTCACCATTACTCAGCTCTGTCTGATTAAGACCTGTCTTATAAGAAGCCAAATGCCAGCGCAGTGTGAACAAAACACTTTGATATCCAGGATTTCCTTTGGAATATGCAGTGTTGGGTGGCTGCCAGAGTGTCCCTTTTCAAACACCAGGATTTTGTATCCAGGTAGAGGCCTATGTAACATGGTGGGAATCTAACGTTTGTAAATCTTTCAGATTATTGGTTCAAACCAGTATTTCCACAAGCTGTTACATTTTTTTGTAACAGCAGCTAATTTGCCCTCACAAAGGAGAGATATCCTCTCCTGCCTCTGAAACATCAAAGGCAGGCTGGTAATGAGATAGTGGTGAGCATAGCTGTAACTGATTGCTTAAAATTGAGGGTAGCAATAATGGCAAAGTATAATGAGCTGACTGGTAGCCATCCTTACATACATTCAGTCCCTAGGAGATCAACAGTGCGTACCCCAAACAGCCGAACCCCAACAGGCACCCACTGGAGCAGCCTATTCAGAGAAGCCACAGACTCATTAGGGAGACTGAATCATGAATGTTTTTCAGATTAGCTCATAACTGGGAACATGTCCCCCTCTCACAGGATCCCCTGAAATCAGTATAACACGGAGCTCAAGCTAGCAACTTCTGTTACATTGTCACAAGGAGGAACTAAGGGTGCTGCGGTGTTCAGGCAGTGTCACAGGGACACAGAGGACAGCAATGGCAGAAGTCCAGACAGAAAAACAGTCCTGGAGGCAAAAGATGAGTGAAAGGAGAAGGCAAGGGGAATCAACAATGCGGCTGCCTTAAGGCAGGTGGGAAAAGAAAGAGCAGGTGGGCTATAATAACAAGAGCTTCTGAAGAAACATACTGGGGGTTTTAGGACATTTGCTCTTTATTTTGTGAGCATTTGACAGATGAAGAACACTTTGCAAAGCAACTTACATTTCCATTTTCCAACTATGCAGCATCTTATGAGCTGGCTTTGTGGCTCTGGATTACTAAAACATTGTTCATGTGTATCTCTGTGTGTTTGGTGAATTAATTGAAATGTTTTAAACCATAAGAGTATGGAAAAAAATAAAAACAACATTTCTCTTAGGAAAAAAGCATAGGCCAATAATCACTATCACTCAAAGTTTCAAAATTCACTTTCTCTGAATAAACACAAAAAAAGATTCTATGAAGATGGCTAATCAGATACTGATTCATCCATACATTCACAGGTTCCTCACCCTTCTCTTGAACATCTCTGGATAAAGAAAACAGATTATCAGTATAATATGGATATGATGGATATGAGATGTCAGAACCAGGTTCTTTGAAAACTCACTATTTCTTTTGATCTCTTTAAGAGCATTTTGCAAGCACCTCTGCAGCTTGTGCAATGAAAACAACAAATCTATTGCTCAAGTAAGAATCAAATTAAGTTTAATGAGCACTGTGAGCCCAAAATTTTGCTTTCAGGATCAGTTCAGGACTCTTGGTTAAAGCATATGTAATGCACTGACTTCCATAATGTTCTTGATATGATTTGCCCTGATCTGCAGTGGCAGTAATATTCAATTGTGTCTCATTGAACCTTACAATGTTAGCAATAGGCAACAGCTCTCAGACTGAGAAAATCTTTATTATGGAAATTATCAGTTTTAATAATAAGCACTGCCCTTCAGAGACCAGTCCAGGATCTTCCACCCCTTTTTAATATATCCTTGGCGGCTTAAAGTTCCCATTATTTGCTTTAGTTGTTTCTGAGTGTGCTGAGCATCACTGAAAATGCCAAAATCTGTCATTGTTGTTGCCATAGACTGAACTTTTCAACTGAAGTGGGCATTCAACTCACACCAGACTTAATAACAGTTTGTCCTAACTCCTTCAGATTTCTTGGAGGAGAAGCTGTGATAGCTGGGAATGTCAGCCTCCCTCCATTCTCAGAGTTGTTTCCTCAGAAAGAGAATTGCTTCAGGGACTTCTCACTCTGTTGCCTTTAAGCATAGTGGTGTGCAATTTACAGGGGAAATAGACAGAACCCTACAGATCACAGGTAGTTTGAGAAAAACTCTTCAGCTCTGATAAACAAAAAGGGAGACCAACATTATCTCAAATCACTTGTCTCAAATCACACAGTATCATTATCAGGTTATTAATTAGAAAAAAAAATAAAGTAAAATAAACTAAAATTCTATGTAACCTTGAAAAAAAAAAAAAAAAAAAAAGAGACACAGCAACATGCTACGTAGCAACCTGCCACTGATGCTAGGAAAAGTGTTGCTGCCTAATAACCACAGGGCTAAACTGAGGCACAGTGCTTAACACCGTGTAGGGTTAACCTACGGTAAATACCTGACAGCTTGTCTTTCCTACTCTCTGGCAACACTTGCATAACTTGTCATGCGGGTGAAGTCGCATTGAATTGAGCAAAACTAGTTGAAACCAAATATGCAGAGAAACATATTTGTCATTGCGCTTAAGCTGACAGCTGCAGCAATTTCCCCTGAGCAGACACACACAGCTTGATGACAAAGAGGGAAGCTTGTGTGGATTTCTAATTGCAGAGTTCTGTTGCAAAGGCCACTGATAATGGGCCTCCGATTTTAAGAAGGATTATGAAACAATCAAAACCAGGTGATTTGTTTGGATTTAATATGCATGAATCATTAGCAATTTCTCACAGAATTAGGGAATAAGCTTTTCAGATTTTTCAAGAGGAAGCAGAAACAATTATAAGATTCAATGTAGGATAGAAGTAGCATGATACTAAAATATGGGTCACTACTTCACAAACAGTATAGGGAGAATTCATTAAAATCAGTAGTAAAGGTAGGAGGAAGTCTCCATTTTCACCACCATTTAACTGATCGTTGTGACATTGACAGCAGTATTAAAGGTCATTTACTGGATTAAAAGGGTTATTCTGATCTACTTGTATGATTTCACATTGAAACCTCACACCGTTAGAAACTTTGCAAAGAAGTAACTATCCATGTAGGTGCCTTCAAGTCCACAGCAAACACTAGGCAAATTAAATTAACTTAGCATGTGACAAACAAGTACTGAACTAACTCTCATGACTTTGCATTTGTTGTTCTGTGAGTGACCCTGGACTATTATGACAGCTCAGATAATGCCTGCTGACAGGCTATTCAGCAGTAACTTGTGTACGGCTAAACAGTGACACTAAAATGTTTTGCTGAAAATGTTTCTATCTAATCACTACTAAAAGGACAGTGAAAACCCTTACCTACTCTTCACTTTACTGTCAGCAGAAACCATTTCTAAAGTATAATTTTAATTATAATTTAAATATATGTATAGAAATTCTCTTTGATAAGTCAAAAAATAACTTCCTTATATTCCTGATACTTGTATAGGTATGGTCTCGATTCCCTTTAAATTGAAGCTATCATGGAGCCCCTTGCTCCTCAGAGCTTCCTAGTGATTCCCCTGATCCATTACTAGACACTTGTCTTGTTTCTCTTCACCTCTAAATATGTCCAGAGACTTAGAGCAATTTGTTTTTTCTCACTCCTTGCTAAAGCTCTTCCATTTTGACTTCCGCTGCAGTGACACTGCTGTTCCACCCTTTTTTAGTAAGCTTTTACTTGTGTGTCTTGCAGAAGCTCAGCATTGTTATTTTGACAATGTCACTGATGGTAATGCACTTACAAAGTTATTTTCTCTTGTAGTTTTTACAGGTCTTTACTGTCTCTTCTCCCTATTCCTAACTCTCTGATTGCTCCTTTAGGGGGTCTGCATCACTCTTTCTTTGTTTCACAGTGCACTTCCAGTATAGTCTCCCTGAGGAAAATCAACCCATGACACATTTTCACCTTCCATTTTTCTGCTGATGAATGAAAAGCTTACCTTTCCAATCTTATATTATGGCTTGTCATCATTACATTACTTCTGCTTGTCTGCTCTAACGTAAAATTTAGCACGACAAAACTGAACTCCTAGCTCAGGTACTGAGGATGGATATTTCCCCCCCATTGTGAAATATCTTGGAAGATACTGGGCTCTCTCCACCCTGTAGGTGACAGCTCTTGGACTGAAAAGCCCTCCTTAATGCCTGCAATTGCAGTCTCAGAGGATGCCTTGCATATTGTCAGGCTCTTGGGTTGAACTATGCACCTGCCCTTCCCACACAGATGTGTCAAAGATGCAAGAGGTTTATCAGCTCATGGGAACTGTAGCCCAGACAGAGAAAAACATGGAGTAATGGAAAAATCAAATATATCTCCCAGCCTTTTGGGAGTAAAACCACAATTTTCTGTCCAGTAATCAGAAAAGTTATATTGCTGAGAATTTTATCTTCTGCAGTCTTGGTTAGAGTAATCATTTCATCTTCACTTCTCCTTAGACCACACAAATTGTTCCCTCAGTTCTATTGTTTAGTATCTTCAACACATAAAAATCAGTTTCACAAATGAATTTCAAGCTGTCTGTGAAACTTTTATGGGCCTCCTACTTGAGAATTTAGGTTTCCGAATGTCTTCTTGGTTTGGTTAGCCATGCTGTCCTGTGGCCATGACATGCCCTCCCTAATGGAACTGTGAACCCACCCTTTCGACCCTTCCCTTCACGACATCCTACGCTACCATACATTCCCTCCAAACCCATGTTTTTTAACAGGAACACACTTTTTTTAAGGGACCAAAGATAGAACAGTCTTGTAAAATTGTATTCTATATGAATCACCCGTCAAATACTGTTGGGATATGAGGGAGGCAGAATGTCACCCAAAGAAGCAGGTTTGTAGCCAAAGACTGAAGGGGAAAGGATATGTTGAGTAAAGAAGGTGTTCTTATTATATAGCAGTTTTAATACTCAAACCTCATTTTAATGTATTAGCAATATTTTTAAAGTCTTTGCCAGAATTTATGATGATTGGGTCAGATCTTTCATGAAGAATATGTACTACAAACTGGCAATGACACACTAGAATAAGCCTATTACAAGAAATCAATGTGCTTTTTTTAGGCATCATTACAGTCTTATTTTGTGTGTTTTCCCTCGTATCTTCAGTAAATTAAATTTTAAAAAAAACCCCAACTCTGAAAACATTTTTTTTTTCCACAAATACCAAACCAGTAGTTTGTAATGAAGTGAACAACGTTGGATAAAAACAAAGCAGAAGGAAAGAACACTAAAAATGAGCTTCAAATGAATAGAACATTGATACAGCACATCCATGTAACATTAGCTTTTTACAAACCTGTCAGGTTTCAGTTTGATGCATCTCTCACAGAACATGAAACTTCTGTAAAACCCAAATTAAGACAGCAATATGTGGCATAATAGCTTTGGTAAATTGTTTCTTGTTCACAGGGTGATTTCTGGAATCGGGAGGATTAGTCCTTCACATCGAACATCAAAGAGGCTGGCACAGACAGAAAAGATAAACTCTGCCCCTTGTGAGCCTGTTCACGTCACTTCTACCCATTTAAATTCCAGTTTGGTTGATCAGAAGCAAGAGAGAAAAGCTTTAAATTGCATTATTAACAATAGGTTAAATCTTAGACTGCTGATTAAATCAATTTCTCTCAGATAAAATCATAATAGGCATTGGCTGTATTTGTCTGACAGGAAACATGTCATTGGTAATGCTTTGTGTTGCCTTTAATGTGTCTGATTGTCATCTTCCAGCAGGGAGAGTACAAAAGGCACCTGCAGGTCTGGGTGAATGGGATCACCTATCGATCAAGTTGTCAGGCCTGTCAAGCATTCAGGAACAACTGAACACATACATAAAATCAATGCGATCCTGTATTTGTATGGAGGGTCCCCAGATTAGTCAGCTGATTGAAAATTTTGACTGAATTAATTTCACACTAAATATAATTTCTAAAATTGTCTAGCTCACAAAGTTCATATTTAAAAACAACCAAGTTGTTGAATAAGGTCTGTGATTTTTTTTTTATTAATAAGAAGATAGATACATAAATAAATAAATAAATATGTTTTTAAAAAAAACATTTTGGCCAGCTTTATCTCTTGGTGGAACTGTAGCCCACACAATTTTTTTTCTGCCTACATGAAAATTACTTGTTAACTTTTATTTATTGTTTATATTTAGCTCCCCATCCCCATTCACGGAGAGACAGCTCCATTTTAGCTACGATCTTTGCTACCATTCAGCCGTGCTATAAAGATGAGGCTGCTCCAGAAAGATGGTAAGCAGACATGTAGAGGAGTGCCTCATCTTCCCTAAGAAAACTGCACACTTGCACACAAGCTCTTTGTTGTCCAAATCACCTTCTTGGGAGTGGAGCAAGGGGAAAGGCAGGAGAGCAACCCCAGTAAGGAGATGTAGTAGGAGGAACCCGATGCTACCTCCAGCTCAGCCTGCTCCAGCAGCTGAGGAGGGGGCTCTAGGCTGACGAACGCACAGTTGAGCCCTCAGTGTGTGAAAGGCTTTGGAGTTACACGGAATAGATCAATGTGTCACACCCTGAAGCAGGCTTCTTTACAACGGACAATTAACATGGTCATTTTTTGTGTGCAATGCAATACATTTCCATTTCCAGTCTTTGTTTACCATTATCTTTTCTGTTTTCCCTCTGTTACTCCACACCAATGTTCTATAACTCATTCACTGAATTTCCATTCACATCCTACCCTTCCCTCATTCCATTGTTCTCTCCAGGGAGTCACTTTCTCCTTGCTACCTTCCACCTCTATCTTCTTTCTTCATTTGTTTGCCTTTTTTTGTGGTCCACAAACTCACAGAGGAATAAAACTAATCTAATTCAAGGCTACATCCAAAAAATGGCTTACTCAATTCAAATGTATTCTTTCCACTGTTTTTGATACATGACATTTGTTCTTTGCAGATGGATAGAATTCATTCTTGGGCATGAAATGTATTACCAAGTTCAAAAGGCATATTTCTTTTTTAAATCTTCTTGAAGTTTTTCAGTCATTCCTGCATTTTACTGTACAAGCTTGTTCCACCATTGTACCTTTGGAATCAGATTAGTTCTCAGTCGTTTTCGTTAGTCGTCAGTTAAAACTTTGTCATAGTTGTAAATGCACGAACAGCACAATGGGCAAGTTCACTATGACTGGAAGTAATAGCACAAAATTTTAACATCCATTCATTTATCGGGTGGGAATAATGGGCATACGTCTAGCGGAAATCTCTTTCCAGCCTCCATGTTGCTTGCAAAGTCCCTCCACAGAAGCCTCCTGGATGAGACATTCTTCCTCCCAACTGTGAAACAGAAGTTCAGAGGTCTTCAAGTCTTCTCACCTGCTAAACCAGAAACCCTCAAATTCTGCCCTCTTCATACAGGGACATGGTTTATGCTCTCACTCAGGGAGGAATCTTCATGGATATAAGGCTGAAGTTGTCCCAAGTCATAGATGTCTGAAACTTAGAAGATAACACAGTATTTAACAAAATGATGTGTGCTTAAAGACTGCAGATATCATCGCAAATATTGTTCGAAATTTGGATTGCATTCATAGTAATGCAACTGTGGCAGTTTTAAACTTTTTAAAGTAAATTTGGAGAGTTCACAAGATGTTCTTGGTGATGATGAGGCTGTGACTGTAGAGTTCTTATCTGATGATTAGTGAGAACTCTAAATTAAAACTCTTAATTACATGTCTTTATTATAACAGGTAGATGAATGCACAGTAGAAGTAGTGGTGGGGGAGGAAGAGAAATCTCTAAGGGTGCTTACACAAACTCATGGGTGATTGTTCAGAATCGGAGTGTTCTGGGGCACAATACTCTGCAGCCTTTACTGGAAACAGTAATAAGGATGCAGCTGAATCTTTCACAAACATCACATTTCACTTAAATTAGTGAGAATTTTGCTTCTTTGGCAAAAGCAGGAATGAGATTCTGGGTTTTAGGTTGCCATGGCCAGTATAAAAAGCAAGACCTGACTGCAGATGCATAGCCAGGTTTCAGATTAAATGTGTGCAGTCTAATGTTAGCACAAAGAAAACACTTGTCATCAGTGTCATTGATTTGCTGAAGTACATCATAAGTGTTTTTCTTCCTTCCTTGATCTTTCCTACCCAGTGGTGTTTGTATCTCTAACATCCTTTTCCTCTGTGTTTTCTGATTACCACAAAAGACTTTTTGAGAGAGCTTCCGTGACTTTTTACCTGTAATGACTCTTCTCTAATATAGACTACTATTGTTTTTGAAGCTGAACAGATAGATTGATCCAAAACAACAAACATCTGAAACTACTGGGCAAAAATAGTTTAAATGAAGATATATTAATGGCATTTTATTTTATTTCATCTTTGTTAACGTCTCAGAGAACCAGGCCACACAAGTTGTACACAAGCAGAAAGTTCTTGCCCCCAAATTGGTCTGTGCATTTATACTCAGCCCATTACCTTCACTCTCCCGCAGCCTACCTTTAGCACTTCTGCTCATCCATTTTTCTTCAAGAGTACCGTTAAATGGTGGGACCAGAAATGGAGCACAGCAGCTCTGAAAGGTGACGCCCTCTCTGTCCCAGTTTCACATGTAGTCTTACAAGACAGTGCATAGAGAGGAGCATCATGCCGTATGCCCCTGGTTAGTTTGCTAACACTTCTCCCTCCTGCAGCAGATAGCTATCAATTGGGGAACGGCTGTGGTTTTTATTTCCTCTCAGTAGGCATCTGTAAATCAAACTCAGCAGGTATCTCCCCCATTTTCATATGACCCCAACAGTCAGATCTGTTAATAGCCCAAACCACTCCTGATTTTCTTTAATGACTGAATAAAATTGGGGAAATATTTTAATTTTCATGTGCTATAAATAGATTGCAAATACCAGATACACAGATTAGGATCATGTCCCCTGAAAGACAACTAACAAACTATTTCTCACAAGTTGTGGCTTTCATGTTAACACTAGGATCTTGTTTGTTATGACTTTGAAATTCTGGTGTTAAAATGCTTCAACTTCCAACTAATTTGTAAATTATTTTTTAATGTATTCTAATTATTTCTCTAAGATTCCAGTAGTTATGTACAGGAATCAGAATTTATAACATTACAGAATGTGAGCTACCATTTGAGTTTTAAAACAGCTTTTGATTATCAAGACAGTTTCAAACTAAATGAAAAAATAGATTCTAGCAGACACTGTCATATAGATCGTAAGTTCCTACATATTTTAAAATGCATGAATTGTGACATGAACCAGGGAACTTTGAAACCACATCAATTATTTTGCATCTGGCATTGCACACCACCTGCATAATGAGAGAGCAGAGGGCTTGATGATTTTTGAAACTCGTTTTGGAGAATAGTCGCATGAGTGCATTGTATTGTTCTCCAGGCAGATGGAAAGCTAGCAATGTCCCAGAATTCAGAAATTACTTGTGTTGAATCTTGGCTTATATTTTACTTTGTTTGTTTGTTTTGTTACTTTGGCATATTCTGATGTATCAAAAAGCTGAGTATTTTTTCTAACGAGCTACTTAAATTATATGCAGCTATATCATTCCTTCTACATGCAGTTGGGCTGCCCCAGGAGAACTGAAAGCAGAATGTGATATATACTGTCTGAAAGGGCACATTTTAATATCTGCAGTTTCATTGTTTATTAGGTTTCAAAAAGACTCTGTAGCCAGATAAGTTAATGTATGCAAACATTCTGATACTCTCCAAAGACTTGCATTTGCATCAGAGCAGTGTTTCTAAAAATTTACCCCAGCATAGAATATATGTTTAAGAAAAAAACAAGGGCCAGAGCTGGCACAGTGAAGTTGATATTCCTGTTGGCAAATGGTGATTCATATGCTGCAAATAACACAAGTTCTTAACAGCAGAGTATCAAAACTCTGTCACTAAATACACTTGTACATAACTTAAAGAAATGTTTGTGCATCACTTCCCAGTTCAAAAATAATAAAAAATAATACAACAATGATTGGCAAAGACTACTTTCAAGCAAATTCATTGCTGCCTTCATTTCCCACTGCCGAGTACTTTACGTGCTCACTTACACCAGTGTGAGGCAGCTGTTACCATCTGATATTCTGCAGCCCTTTAACACCTGTGTGTAAGTGCAATAATCTTTGTGTCAGTGTAAATACTATGTGCAGGCCAGAAGACCCCTGATCCTTAGCTTTTGAAGCAGGACCTTCACCTCTCTCAAACCAGATGGGTGCCCACAGATGAGTCAACTGAACACAATGACCAAAAAGAAGGACTATGCTGCAACTGCCTGCTAAGTGGGAAGGGTAAGGCCTCGCTGTGAAAGGGGTCTGTTTCATCTCCTAGCTGTTGTAGGTCTGCTAGAGCGACAGATGATTGCCAGGCCTGAGGTCTTTTGTCTCGGGTGTTTTTGCAGAATATTTGAACACCTGAGCTCCTAAGAATATTGATTTAATTATGTTACTCCTACGTTACAGGAGACAATAAACCTAACTTCATCTGGCATCAGCTTCTGAAAAAGTTTTGTCTGTCCAGTGAGGAAGTTAATGACCATTTCAGTGGAGGTGTGCAAGCGAAAGTAAATTTTAAAAAAATAGGTAAAAAGAGTGGACTCACAAATTCATGTGAGGTCATCTACTCCAGCCTCTGCTCTGAGCATGTCCAGCTGGATCAGGCTGTCCAGCCAAGTATTGAGTATCTCCAAAGATGGGGTTTGCACAGCCCATCTAGGCAAGATGCTCTAGTGTTTGACCACCTTCATGCTAAAAAATCCTTCTTATATTGAATTAGAATTTCCCATGTTCCATCTTTTTCTCATTGCCATTTGTCTCTCTACTGTGCATCTCCATCTTCTCTATCCTCTCCCCATAGGTAGCTGTAGATAACAGCAAGATCACCCATCAATCATCTCTTTGTAGGACAAAACAGTTCCCTCAGCGTCTCCTCATACATCCTGTGCTCCAGCCCCATGACCAGCTTGACTGTCTTTGCTGGACTAGCATCAGTATAGAAATATCTGCTTTTGCTGGAGAGACACAGATGAACACAGTATCCAGATGTGGTATCACAGATGTCAAATAGAGAGGAAAGATCACTTCACTGAAACTGCAGACTCTGCTCTTGCTAGTATAGGATACGGTGGGTCACCTTTGATCCAAGGGCTCACTGCTGATCTGTGCTCAGCTTGTTGATGATAAGGATCTCCAGACCTTTTTCTTCAGAACCACTTTCCAGTCAGTGTGCCTCCAGCTTGTACTGGTGCATGGCGTTATTAATTTCCAGGTGCAGGACTTGGCATTTGCCTATGCCGAATTTAATGAGATTCCTGTCTGCCCATTTCTCAAAACTGGCAAGGTCCTTCTGAATGGTAACCCAGACCTCCAGCACATCCACCACCTCCCAGAATTTGTTATCATCCACAAACTTGCTGAAAATCTGCTTTGATTTCATATGTCTGAAAACATTTTGCAGAATAAATCATTTGCAGGGGAGAGTGAGGCACAGAGGTGTGCATTTGTCAAAGAAAAGTAGGCCAGTGGTCAAATCTGGACTAAACTCTAGCGGCCCTTGAAGTGAAAGTCAGGGTTGTCTGGCAAGATCCGTATTGGGGATGATGAGGTGTACACACATATCTAAGGAGACCCTCACTTGATGGAGAAGGAATTTTCTGCTGGAACAACCCTTGATTTTTTCTGACAGATAAAGATAGTGGGATATATTGCCAAAGGCCATTCTCCATTTTTGGTGTTGTTGTATAAAAGTAATATATGGGTTTCGTGGTAGGAGTCACTTTTCTTCTGCCCCACAGAGGTCTGTCAATTTCCCAAGGAGAAAGAGATTCTTGTTCCTTAACTAGCTCTCTCCTCTTTTCCCCTGCTAATGTAAAGTAGGTATAGCACAAAAATTCTGATTGAATCAAGTGAATGTGCAGTACTACAAGATGTTCTGTATTTTAAAATGGGATCTATTTTAGATTTTCTTTACTTAGAAGAAAGAATCCTTTCTCCTTGCTTGACAAAATGTTGCCTACTTTCTCCATTCAAAATGAATTTTTACAGCCATCTTACAAACCTTGAAAGAAAAGTGTTAACAGAAGTACTGGCTGACCTTTAGCTGGAAGCAGAACAAATGGCTTATCTGTAATCATAAAGAAAATTTAGAAGCTCCTCAGATACACATACAAGTGATTCATTTTTGGTATGTACCAATTATACATGAATTGAATAGATTTAAATTGATTGGGTTGACTTTTACTGGTAGAACTTCTGTTTTAATTGTCACCTACAAATAACAATTTGTTTAACATCAGATGATATCCAGTGTTTTGAAAAGGATGCAAGCAGCATCTTCCAAAAGATGTAGATCTCCTAATGACTTTTTATTGTCACTACACTTGCTGTCTTTCACTTTAATGCCTCTCTATGGCCTGGTTCTCTTCTCCCTGTTATCATTTTCACTGATTTGAGAAAAGAATAAAAACTTTCATTAACAAGAAATGAAAAATTAGCTAAGTCAACCCTCAGAGTTCAAGATTCAGATCCAATATAAGAACTCAGGGGCACATAGATTTCGGGGCTGTTAATAAGTTTCATCTATATTTTGGGGGACCATTCATTTGGAGGACAGTTTGGGTAATTTAGCATATCTGTGCTATTCTCAACAGAGTTCTCGTGACTTATCTCGAATGCAATAACCCTTTAAAGTCTCACATAGCATAGACTGATGGACCAACATCACAGCACCTAACTTTCATCTGACTGGCTCTGGGAAGAGAATTCAGATGAGCTAAACTACTAAGGACTGAAACTGTAAGCTGTCTGTATGTGTCAACCTCTTCTTCTGGTCCATGTCCTACACACCCCCTTCCATAATCAATGGAGAGAAATAACCATTACAGAAATAGGGATATTTTAGAGGGTGATTTGTCTGACCTATTTTAGATGCATGCTTTAGGATGAAATTAATTACACCAAATAACCATAAAGGGAATTTAGATTATTAGTTTATACATAGATGTCTATAATTCATCTGTCCTTGATCACGTAGATTTCATATTTTGCTTTAGCTGCCTATAAGTTGTTTGCAGTATAGACTTAGGCATTTCTATTCAAGTGAATGTCAACAACCAGATTTTCAGAGTTATTTCAATCCATAATGGTAGAGTTAGATTCCCATTGCAATGTTCAGGCACCTAATAAAATGTGAATTAACATCTAAGTTTCTTAGATGCTTGTGAAAGCAGTATCATTCCTGCATTGACAGGCACACAAATATATTTGAAAACTGAGCCCTGAGTTTCCAATTTACTTTTGAGAGTAAGATGTGTCTGACACAAAGTTTTATTCCAACTTCTAGTATTTCCCTTTCTCTTCATTTAAATATTTTACATACCACCTATCAGTAAAGCACAGTTGGAGAGACATATAGACAGTGGCTGTTGCCAATTACTTACTTAATCCCATTTCTGTGCGACTGACTACACAATGAAATAGGATAACAAAATATCCTTCCTTGGTTTCAACCACTCTCACAGCCTAGTATGAAGGGTACAAGATGTGCACAGTGACAAGTCAACAATTCTGTAATTTAGTAGAGTAGTCCAAGACTCAGTGTTAGAGCTGTCCTTTATTTAGTGTTCAAAATAAAATATAACTCATTTCCTGTCATTGACTTGTTGTCATTTACATCAATAATTTTAGTAGTAACTACTGGTTAACTTTAATTCAGTATTTATTAAAACAAAAGTCTTAAGTTGAGGTTTTGAGATATTGTGCTGAGACAGATCTGATTTCTGCAAAATCCATTGAACTAGTGAAATCATTATATGTAATCATTAAATATAATCATTATAATAGAGACTGGCCCACTTGGCTGCCTTAGACTCCTAGGAATGACTTGCTACAAAATAACTTTAAATTGCACGCCCTTGTGTCTCTCAAAATGCAGACATGAACAATTTTCTGTTTCCTAAGCTAAATAACCTTTCCTTAATTCTGTAATGAGCATTCAGATAAATTGCTCTTATATAGCTCTATTCATTTATCTCTGGTGTGTGGGGGAGATGACTCATGGCTTTCAAATGGGTATTACTTTGCACTCTGAAATACAGTTTAAAAGTCTTAGACAATTTTTTTTTTTAAATTCCTTTATTTAAATTGTTTTTAGTATAGGAAAAAGCCTATATAGCCAGGCTGGCATCTGCAGTATTCTGCAATACACAGTGGCAATGGTTTTCTACAGGAAATGTAAGTTCCTATTTCTTGGTTTAGAAGAGGAGCAAGAGCAGTATTAAAATGGCAGAACTATTGGTACGATTTCTGGCAGCATGTGCAATTTACTGTGATTGCAGACATTACAGTTGTTTCAAAGCTGGGACCAATTTTACTTTGCTTTTTACTGAATGAACACAAGGAGCTCCTTGCCTTGATCCTTCTTACATGTTTCTGTTCTTTTGCTTAGAAAATTTTCCAGAAAGCTCATTTTTGAATTGTGAAGAATAAAGGCAAAGAAATTATGAAAGGCAAAAGAAAAATACAAAATAGCCAGTGTGCTGTTGAGACTTTTTTCTACCTGTTGATGTCCCTTCCCCTTGCTCTTTTCCTAGTTCGGCCTGTCTGCCCTGGAGGTGTCATTCACAAGATTTGAACTTGCTTGAACTTTTACAAAAACTTGCCATCTTCTGAAGCATTTTCACTGGAGAAGTACTCCAGTAACAGTGGAGTAAGAGTGGGCTCTTGTGAATATGCGTCTCTTGACACAGCCTAATGAATAGCCATCTAAACTTAGAATAGACTTTTCCTCCTATGTCGTCATGGTAATTGGACTGTGGTAGTAGTCATGCTGCAGATCTCTTAGAACAGTGTAAATGTGATAGCTGAAAGCCTTTGAATCACAAATACTTTGGGTTGCTTGGAATTCCTGGGCTCCAGGGGTTTTGGGATAGAAGTTTGCTCTCACTCCACTAGAGAAAGGAAGATATTCTGTGAAATTCTCCCCTGCCTTTGAAGCACATCGAA
The DNA here is from genome assembly GCF_000699245.1 of Pterocles gutturalis. Taxonomy (NCBI): domain Eukaryota; kingdom Metazoa; phylum Chordata; class Aves; order Pterocliformes; family Pteroclidae; genus Pterocles; species Pterocles gutturalis. The sequence goes on along the minus strand of NW_010097888.1, from coordinate 50,876 downwards.
GAAAAATAACTCATGAAGTTGTGCTGTTTCAATGTCCTTTACTGTGAAAAAGGAAAATTTTTTAATTATTTTTTTTCCTTTAAAAGAGATGCATTCAGGTGCAACTTCAGACTATCAAACATTAGTATTTATAATGAAACTACAAAGTCAGCTCTATCAAGGCAACTTTAACTATAATAAAATATATCCTGTCCCCTACATATGTGGATATACTTCCCATTAAATTCAATGTGAGTTTTAATTTAAGACAAAATAGAGGTAACTACCTTTGGGAAAAAAAAAGGTACTAAAAATATTTTTCTGACAGAGGTTTAAGAAAAAACATAAGATCTATTGTGGCAGAGAAGATGGGAGAAACATAAAAAAAGAATTAATAATATATTGTTAGTGGGTTATTTGGCAGATTAGGAACTGGACTCCTAAACAAACGCCCTGACCATTTTTCTGGCTTCTGTTTTGGTACGTCCTCTTTTCTCTCTTCCCTCCCTTTGTTTGACCATATTGGATTTGAGAAAAAAAATAGTTTGAATCTAATACGTATTGAAAGTTTGTATTTTCATTCATGGTCATTCTCCAATTAAAAATGCTTTATCAAAAGGTATACATTAAACATGATAAGCCCATAATCTTGCTACGTCCTTATTTATGTTAAAAGGAAGATTTAAGCAATTAGAAACAACAGAAACTGCCCATTAGACTAGGGACTCTACTGACTAGTTAACAAAACTTTTTTTCCAAATAGTTACAGTATTCTTAGGTCAAAGAAGGGATTTGCAGCAAAACCTGCGTTTACAAGAACATACAGATAACAAACCACTCCCGTAACAACATGAGAAAAGTTAATTTTGAAAATACTCTCTGAAATGCCTGTTGTGCTCAACATAGGGATAGATCATACTGGTAGGTCCTGAAGCAAAGATTTTCCAGTTTAGTCTGTGGATACTCTATCTGCCTAAGGAAGAAAAGAAGTACAAAATGCTGCAGGACAGTGTTGAATGTGTTCAGGGGACCATACTGTACTGTGAGGTGTAATGCAAAAGACCACCTTGATACATACAGAATGATTAGAATATGTGGGGATAGCTATTTTCCCAGAAAGGGCAAAGTGGGGCAGATACCCAAAAGACAGTGAAGCCATGCTATTGGTGTATTATTGGTTCTATTCTAAAATATAAACAGTAGTTCCTCTGAAAGTTTGACAAACGTCATCCTGAGAAGTTGTGGGTGCATTATGAATAAGAGCCACTGTGAAGGTAGTGAAGAGGAGTCTCTTCGATTTTTGATCTTAGATTGAGATGGGCTTAAACTGCTGAGAATTTTTCTGTTTTCTTATAAGCAAACATAATCAGTTTAACCATGTACTATTCGTAAGTGGTTTGCAGTATGCACAGATATTTTAAAAACATTTTGCCTATGAAGTAGTACATGACTTACTCCTTGCACAGGGTTGAATTTCTCATCTTAAGCTCTAAGCAATTTGCCCTGGTTTCCTGAATTAACCACAAGGTCAACTTGTCTCTTGACCACAAAATTATTTTTCCCGTCTCATATGGGTATTTCAGGTCTTGTTCATTTATAGCTTAGATTTGTGCTCACTGAAGTAAGCAGCTGGAGCAGTTTGATATTTTACTTCCCATCAACCTGACAACGACACCTCATCAACTCTTGAGGGAGAAAAGAAGCATGAACCTTCCTCACCTGTTTCAGTATGAAGTCCAGAACTTAGCTCAAGCTAGGGTCCTATGACCTTTTAGTTTACAATACTGGTCTTTACACAGAAGCAGCTTACGTGTGCTCAGGTGCTGCAACCTACAGCCAGAGTCAGGGGTCTGTAGGAAAAATACCTTAAACTGCTACAGCTATTTGTGAAGCAAAGGTATGCCTAATCCCTATACCAGGGCACACATCCCTGCATTTATGCAGATTGTAGGCAGTCTAAATAAGTGTTTGCTTTTCCTTTCCTCTCCCCTGTCCTGTTTGAACACAGAGGAGCAGCTTGCATTCAGCTCTTGCTGGTTGGCCTAATGGAAGAGAGAGAGAATGGATGTGAAAGCTTGTAACTCCCTGCCAAGTTCTGTAGATGTGGTGGAAACTGTTCATACCTTCTCCTAATGTCCTTCCAAAGCCATAGAGCAAACAAGGGCACACAGTGCAGGTTCTGTGCCTCAGTTGCAGAATCCAGCCTTAATAGCTGTAAAGCTTTCCATGCGTAAATGGTGCCAAACAGAGTAAAATATTAATGTGTGTTACCATGAATAATCCAGAAATGTAATCCTGTAACCTAAGAAAGTGGCTTCACAGTTGTTTCCTGGCCTTCTGCAGCATCGGAACAATTGCTGTGCTACACAAAATAAATGAAGTGTTGCTTTGTGATCTTGAAATCCAGGTTTTCCGCCCCACAACACAAAACTCGCAGGGTGCATCACTGTGCAAAATATTGCTATGATGAAATGTCCTTTATTACATAGTCATTACTGATGTCATATGATCTTTAAAAAATAACTGTGTTATGTTGTCTATGACTTCTCCAGTTGAAAGCTTTTCTGGGGTGTGTTCATTCCCCATGGCACTATCACTTTCAGCCAGAGAAATGCTGTAAAATCAGAGTTTTTAAAAGGATTCCTGAGATATTTTAGTAGCACTTGGTTTTAAAAAGTGTTGTTACCCAGTTTCGGAAAATGGGTCTCCTTTCAGCTGACTCAGGTTAGAACACACAATCACAGATCACTCTTGGTGGTGGTGTCTCTGTCAAACCATGGCTGTACTGCTTGAAGCTGGTTGCCAAAGAAGTCAAAGCCACCTTTCTCTAAGGTGGTCGAGGTGGTGTGTGAGTGAAAGCTTCTCCCTGTCCCTGTGAAATAATGAAACAAGGGCTTCTGGTTATTGCAGCTTTCATGTATGTGAAATGCAGAGTCACCACATACTGCCATGTAAGAAAGATAGTATATCACCATGACTATTTATGGCCTTCTCAGTAAAAATCCATATTCGAAGTTGTCTGGGTTTTTAGACTAAGTGTATTGCCTCTGACTTGTCAAATATTGTCAAAGTTTCTCTGCCTCTGAGCTAACAGCCAACATCCTTAGAGAAGAGCTGCTCTCCTGCAGGTCAAGGATGCAAGAAGAAGATTGTGATCATACTGCCTTCTTCAGAGCTTGAAATTGTGCGTGAAAAAGAGGGAGAGAAAGGAGGGAGAGGACTTTAGACCAGCAGTGGCTTTATCCTGAGACTCATGGTATTGAAAAATCTGCTGTAAAGCATCTGCAAAATGGCGTGTGGATGGGTGTTTGAGCCAAAATCAGAATGTGTCCTACCCTTAGACCTCCATACCCGTTCACTCAGAAAATCATTCTTACCCGTGATATCCACTCCTTTCTCTCTGGAAGTGATGTTTCCTCTCACAGTGGCTCTGTGATGAATCTTTACTTCTGCTTGCTGCCGGGCTTTCCAGCCCTTCATCACTCACATGGTGAGTAACCTCCTTTGCAGTTTGATTGTACTTGTCTCCACTCCTCACTTCTCTTCTCTTCTCTTCTCTTCTCTTCTCTTCTCTTCTCTTCTCTTCTCTTCTTCTCTTCTCTTCTCTTCTCTTCTCTTCTTTCTTTTCTTCTTTCTTTTCATCACTTTTTTCACTTTTCTTCTCTTTTCTTTTCTTTTCTTCCCTTTTCTTCCCTTTTCTTTCTTTTTTCCTCTCCTCTCCTCTCCTCTCCTCTCCTCTCCTCTCCTCTCCTCTCCTTTTTTTTTTCTTTTCTTTCTCCCACAGACTAGCAGTCCCTGCAGAGAGCAAAGGACATTCTCAAGCTGCCACACAAAGCAGCTACAATCACACTTCTGCTTCCTTGTGCAAGAGAAAAAGTTTTTATTTCTTCACTGGTGTTATTCTCGTAACTGCAGGAGGATCCTCTGCAGAAGTGAGGAAGGAAGGTCGGTAGATAAAGCTGGTTGGGCATTTTTCAAATGAACTTGGAAGTCTTTCTCTGATCATCAACAAAAGGCCAACGGAAATCAGGACATTTCAAAATCTGGTTATTTCCTGACAGCTCACTTTCCTTGCTGTTCATCGTCTATGCAGTGGGTGACAGGGAACCAAGAGCCTGGTAGCACTACCTGTCCAGCATGGAGGGTCTCAGATCTGAACAAGTCTAGGATGGGAAATAATTCTTATTCTCTACCATACCTCAAAAAACAAAAATGTTTTTCAAAAAAACTAGCTTTTTTTTTTTTTACAGGATTTAAAATCTCTTTCCTGTTAAACTGTAGTCTCGTCTACAGATTTGAAGCTACTTTGAGGTTTTAAATGATGCCCTATTTTCATTGCCTCTTTCTCTGTTTCACAAATACCGCCTCTTCCTCCACAGTATCCTTATTAAATCAAAGGAAGGACAACATTTCTCTCTTCTTTGTTCCCTGCTCTTCAGCACCAGTTAGAGCAACCGCAAGCCCCCTTGCACACCCTGGATTCTCAGCAGGCAGTTACACCAAACATTAGGTGCACACACGTGCTGTGCCTATGACGTGCATTCAAAGTATTTTTAGAATTTTGTTAATAGGGACTCAGAGAA
>NW_010097888.1:0-46283 GCF_000699245.1 Pterocles gutturalis | reverse complement strand
TCCTGCGTTTATTTTGTCATGGAAAAATGGGGTCAATTCCATTTTCAGAGCACTAAAGGTTTGAAGGCTTTGTAAAATGTCTCTTTATTTTACACCAAAAAGGTAACAAGTTATTTTAGGTTATACTGACTATTTATATCTGTTTATTTCATTAGTACTCTTAGCATGGCTTTGTGAAGAGTGTGGGTTCATCACTTGGATATAAAGCTTGAGCTCAGTTTATTTTTAAAGTGTATTAATACTCTAGAGACAAATCGGATCAAAGAAAATACTTCTTGCAAACTATCTGGATTCGGTAGCTTGTTGTGCTTCAAAAACTTCATGCAAAGAAGGATGTATTATGTTAAAACATTAAAACAAAAATTGGTGTGAGATCTGAAAATATTCAGACATTAATCCACATTTCTTGTGTACCTTAAACAGTCCTCAGATATTCAGGCTGCCTTGCCTCCAGGATACCCACTCTTGACAAAATGAAATGTGACCAGATGCCCTGCCAAATGCATACATTTTAGTAGTAAACAAACAAACCCCCAGTAGTTCTCTTGCAGTCAGCAAGGGAACTAATTTCCAGCTGCTTGTTTTCTTCTAACAGCTGAATAAGTACGTTCCTGGTACTATAATACCTTCAGCAAGAAAATGATTATGCAGTAACTCAAGACCCAGATATACTCCTCCTGCTGTTGTTTATCTGAAAGCAAGTGGGATATGGCCCGGGTACTTCTCAAGAATTTTATAAGATCCTATAGACAAGGGATCTAAGCCAAGAAAAAAAATGCTCTCATGAGAAGCTGTAATTGGGATATTTCCTTTTCAATTATAACATATTATAGGTGACTAATTTACTGGGACTGAAGTGGAAACAGAAAACGAAATTCAGTATACAAAGATTATAGAAAATAACAATGATTTTCAAAGATGGAGTTCTGAGGCAGGGTTTCTTTTTGTGATCTCTAAGGGTACCATACTTCCTCAAAATAAACTTTTTGTTGTCATTGCTCTATTGCCTGAGGTTTGGACCTTTACCTTTGCTAGTTTTCTAAAGTGCATCGTTACCTTTACTCCTCAATAGCTCTATAATCAATCGTATTTTTACTACTGCAGTATTAGACTTAATTATCTCAACAAAATAATAAGGAATGTAATCTCTTATGTTTACAGGAATACTGTGCATAGAGACCCCTCTTTTCTTCTGCATATAATAGTCGAGCTGTGCAAAGTTTACATTGAAAATTTTAGTGCTTCTTTTACAATGCAGCTACCTAGATTTATAGTTCATTCTTTAGAGTAATAACTGAGAGCTTGTCTGGGTAGAGAAATGTACAGTCAAGTCCTTCTTCTGTCACTGCAGCTGACAACACTACCTTCATAATTCTTCTGCAGTACCTGAGCTAGTATGACCTTGCCGAAATCACAGAGCTCTGATAATGGGATGTCCTTTGACCTTCAGTTCACCAAGATCCAGCATTTTCTTACAAAACCCTTTCTCAAGCGGTCATGCTGGACTTGAGAAGGTAAAGGGAAGTTTCTTAACCACTTATCTAGAGATCTGGTTTACTGATTTTTTTTTCTTTTTCTTGTTTTATTATGCCTACTGTGTGTGACAGCCACAAGTGAAAACCCCCTGCTAAATAAGTGTTACCAAGCTCTAGTGAGTCATATTTTCTTCTCACACATTGAGTGGGAGAGTACACCTGACGGAAAGTGCTGTGTTCATGCTGGGGACTGTCAAGTGTGGCCAGACTCTGGGGAACACATTGTGGACAAAGAGCTACTCACCAAACAGCAGATTGCTAGAGACTTTCTAAACAATGCTGTTACCATTAACCGTCCTTACACAGGACTTCTTTCAGACATTTCTGTGTCTTATTGTGGCTTCCTTTTTGCATCTTTCCCAGCATTTCCCAGAAAGAAGTGCTGTGACCCTCCAGTCACTTGCTGTCACTCATGCTTACTAGAGTAAATGTGCCTGACCAAGGCTCAGTGAAATCACTCTTAGTGAGACCTAAAATACCTAGGGTGGATCCATCACACTTAAGACATCTAATGTTATGATATTCACATTTTGGCTAGCTGTTGAGAAACAAGCAGCAACACCAAATGGTAATGCAACTCATCCTAAAGTGTGTGTTTGTAAATTATTGGGGAAAATTACCTTCAAGAAGTGTCTGTTTCTGTCCATTGACCAGAGAGGAAGCCAAGGTTTAGGCTTAGGCAGTTGACTGAGAGATGTGTAAAGCTGAGTGAAATGAATCACACTGGTGGTGGTTACATCCAGACTACCTAGTTTTATAGGCCGTTGCCTAAAAGGTAGGCACCTGCCCTCAGCATAGTGAGTCAGCCAGCCTAAGATAGGAATGGGGAAGATAGTCATCCTATATATAGATGTATATACAGGCATAGTGTGAAAACTCAGCACCTCTGAAGGATGATTCATGAGACTGTGTTTTCCTGCCTCCATTAATCATGGGCCTTAAATGCTTCTGTAGACTGGCTCAATGCACTTCAAGCAAGGAGACGCCTTGAGCCAGCTAGTGTGAAAACCTAGATGATGCTGCCCAGATTGACATTACTAAACCTTCTTTTGAAGAAAAGGCATCCTTTGTATAGTAGCCTCACAAAAGGAAATGAGAAAACTAAGTTCTAGGCTTTTTCAATTTGATCAAGTTTAAACACACAGATGTAGTGTCATGGTCCCTGAACTGTCACTCACAAATAGCAAGAGAGTGTCCTGTCCTCATCAGTGACAGAGCCATACACCCTCTTGCCCATTTGCTTTCTCTCCTGGCTGGAAAAGGATGCACTTTAAGAGGAAGGTTAGACACTTGTGCAGTCACAGTCTTCTCCACAAACCTCTTATTTAGGACAATGGACCTTTGAAATGTTGTGACCCAAAAAGTATATATTGGTTGATTTGTTAAGGTTTGGTAAGTGATCAAAATCAGTCACTGAAACATGGCCTGAATTTGACCCATAGGTCTTATGTTTCAAGAAAAAAATTACATGAAATGTGAAACAAAGACTCTTCAAACTGTTCTTTCTGCTCAAAATGGGTGATTTGCAAGTGTCTTTGGTTTTCTTACACTACCTCATAGTGTGTACAAATTGTAGTGATAAAATAACAATGAATGAGGAAATCTATTCTGATAAGTTCTTAGGGACAGTTGTTAGTGCCAGGAAATCAGTACTTCAGAGAACTTGACCATAATGTAATGGAATACCTGATTCTTAATTCTACTTTGTTTTCTCTGTTGGACACTAGGGCTCAAGGTAAATAGACATTCAAAGGCCATTCAGAAATTTTATATGCCAGCAAAACAGACTGCAATGCAGCTCTACCTACATGTTTAAAACCAGACTTCCTGTATTGTGGGTATAGCATCCCACATAGTGGATCCATTATCAGACAGACTTACCTTGAACAAAAATCAGCTTATTTAATTAGATATTAGAAGTGAATGTCTGCGAAATAATAGGCCTGTTACAAGCATAGATGACAATTAACTTGTGCAGTATTGCTAGAATATGCAAATTATGCTAAATTTACCAAAAAATGTGAATTCTGAAATATCTGAGTGGCATATTACCTTCCTATAACTTATTCTTATACATACCAACGTGTCTTTCGCCTGGCAGGCTAATGGATGGCATCAGTTTCCCCTTAAATAAGTGGATGATCTTGAACATGACAGTTCACCTGCCACAGCGTGAATATAAGGCAAACAAGGTCAGAATGGAAATTATGAATCATTGGTTCCATCATTTGCAACCCAACTCAAGTTGAAAACCAAATGCATTTAGCATTGACTCAGACTGGAGCTTCCTGACTCAGTGTGTGTACATGAAGTGAAAGGAAATCCTATTTAAAATTAAACCTTCTAAAAAGCAGATTAGTCTCAGCAAGATTTCCTGTGACTGAAAAGTGGAAGTAGCTCTCTCAATTTTATTTTTATACTTATTTGTGGAAGGATTGAGGTACCTTTGAGTGAAAGATAAAAGGTGATCTAAGGTTTAACAACTGGATTGTTCATTGGGCTTCGTGGTATCTTTTCATGTTCGGGTGGGTGAACGGAAACTGTGTCTCAGCACAACAAAAGGAGATGTCATTTTTAAGTGACTCTTCACATCCAAGGAACAAAATGTTAAGTATGTTTCTTCATTATGTACTAAAAATAAATGTAGCAGGGCACTTTAAACAGACAGTGTTCCCCTTCCTGAAAGATGTCTATAGATAACAAATCAAGCTCTAACATGTTTCAGGTAAACCCTTTGACTTCCTCTCACTCATTTTGGAAGTGATAATATGAATGTATATATCAACCTCATCCACAAGATAAAAAACGAAAGTAATAAAATGAAAATTAAATAATGGAAAGACCTGTGCTAAAATATTTGGGTCTAATCCAGCATATCATGTTCTCAATAGGAAGGATATTGTTGCAGTACTGCATAATATATTTGTGACATTGTCGTGAATTATTGTCCAAATCCTGTGAGCACCTGCATTCACCAGTAATATCTCCTGTGTGAGCAGCCCTTTCCAGATAAATAATCACATTTATAGTTGTAGTATCTAGGTCAGAATTCATAGCTGTCTGGTGTATCTGTGGATCTCTAGGGTTGTCAGTGCAACTCAACAGGCATAAAAACCTTTGACATATTCAGATGGGTTTTTGAAGAGGGGCCTATTTAAATTACTAGAACTGTCCAGTATGTATATGATCTGTTACAGTTAACAGATAAATGTCCAATGTTTCCCAATGTGCTAGAAATAAATTTATTGCCTTTCTGTACAATAAAGACACCAGCAAATCTAAATCTTGTTTGAGATACCTTTTCACTGTCCTGAATTACTTAGGGTAAGATTCATCTCTTCTTACTTTAGCCACACACAAGTTAAGCAGAACAATTGAGGCAGTTGTCTAGGTTCCCGTTATCATCTACAGGGAGAGAGAGGTAATCTCTAAAGAGCAATGCCTACTTCTTGTTTTAGCTATCTATTTTAGGATGAGCTAAATCACACTCTAGAGGTGCTTGTCTCTCTCCATTGATGATAAAAAGAGCCTATAGAGAGTTCATTTAGATGCCTAACTGTTAGACTGCGAAAGATACTAAGACAAGAAAGACAGTCCCTTAGACACCCAGTAACACTACCTTTATGTTTTAAAATCTCTTTCCTTAATACCAAATGAGGCCATTTTAATGAAACATCCAAAAACCATAAACCATTAGCCAGATGCTGAATTATGGTAGACAGGTGTTCATCTATTAAAATATTAAACAAACAAACAAAGAAACAAAAAGCCCAACCAAAAAAAAAAAACAAAAAACAAAAAACAAAACAAAACAAAACCAAAAAAAAACCCCCAAAAAAACAACCCTCTAAGGCTTTAGAGTTCTTGAGTTTTGAGATAGTGTGATGCAGCTACCCAAAAAAACATGTTCCTAAGACATATTGAGAAACAAAACATCAAAAAAGACTAAGAAGCATTAATGCTGTTGTGCAAGAGACTGAGGGGATTATCCTGATCAACTGTGTTCAAGAAAGATGAACTTGGCCTGGAGCAGTTACAGAAGGACTGCCAGGATAATAAGGGAGTAGAGAGTCTATCTGGCAGGACTTTAGACTAAAAAAACAAAAGTTGAGAGAAGTTGTGTTTGTTGTATGGGGGCAAGCAGAGATTCAAAAGAACTATTTTAAGCTAAAGAACAATGCTGGCTTTACAAATGCTTAGTATAAGTTGTTCATGAATAAATTGCTCTGGAAATTAAAACAGTCAGAACAATGATGTTTTAAAACAGTCAGAACAATGATGTTTTAGAACAGCCTTCCAATCAAAATAGAGGCAGAATTCTTAGCTGTTTTTTAGATGAAATTTGGGGCTTTAATGCATAGGATAATAAGCCATGGTGCCTACAACAGCAGAGGACTCGGCTCTGTGTCCCGGCACAGACAGCTATCCAGAAGTCAGTGGTACCAAACCCTGCAGAGAGCTCCAATATGAATTAACCAGAAGATCCTTCCTAGGCATCTGTCTCCAGTGAAGGCTTTCAGACTATACCACAAGACAAAAGCATAATAAATAGAAATATTGTTAACTGTCCAACTTAATTTTCCTATGGAATCAAAAAGGCTCATGTTGAGCCCCAAAAGCATTAGAAAATTAAAATGACTTCCTAACCATCAAAGAAGTGGGATCCTGAAGGAATTTTACTTAGCTCCTAGTTTGAAGTTGAAGGCTGCTACCTTTATAATTTTATTGTATTGCATGGGTGCTTGTGATAGCAGAGATTGAGCATCATCACCCATGATGTGTCCTCAGAACTGTGCTCCCCAGCTGTTAGATTAAGAGAGCTGAGTATGGTAGGACTCAATATTGGAATGAGAGTTGGGGTATTTTGTTACCACAGATGTGAGAAACCATGAATTAGGAGTGATCTTCTAATCACATCTTTGTTGGACATCATTGTCAGTTCAGGAGATGGAAATCTTTCGTTTCTAACCAGTCTTAGGCTCAGGGTGTACCTGATCAGAAAAATCATGTGTCTTCAGCCATGAGTGTGTATGTTGTGGGGGCAAACCTGAAACAGTCTGTATTGCCAAATATTGAGGCATGACCATGTGACCATGACTGAAAGCATTCCATTCAGGATCTCCAGTTATTATGTATGGTTCAAGGTCTTCCTTCTCTTACTGTTTGTGACCTTTCATTTGTTAGTATAAGCAAACAATGGTCTGGAAAGTGGAAAAAGCCATCACTTGTCACCACACTGCAGAAACATCCTGAAAGAAAAGATTGGAGCAACGCAGTTGGGTTTGTTTAACTTTTTCCCACAGATCTTTGTCACAACCCTGAGGCAAACAGTGCTGTGCCACAGCCAAGGGTACTGCATGTGACAGACGTACCCTCAAGTCTGCACATGGTTAAAAGGCCTGATTCAAAATCTGTGAGGGATGTGATATTGGCAGTAGGCTTCAATAACCAGTAGTAACTCTGATCTAATTTCTTGTTTATTTTCATGTCTACCATGGGAGACTGGACATAAAATGATTATTTTTGAAGCCTTTTCCTTGACTGGGCTGAAGTTAGTTGCTCATTACACTCAGGAAGCCTGAAGGCTTTTAATTCTCTTGGATATTGCCAGATTTATACTAATGCAGATACAACGCAAGGGCAGAGGTCACAGCTACTCCCCTGAGGGGAGGCCATCTCTACATGCATCAGCAAATTGTTCAGATAGTTGTCAGCCATTGACTAATATTTCAGCGATACTCTGGGGATCCCATGTCACTTTTCTCCCTTCGGGAAAGCAGCAGTCAGGCTGACTAGCTGTAAAAGCAGGTGCACTTCAATCTAACATGTTAACATCCTAAGTACAGAAGCTGAATCAATTTATATTAGTCTGTTAAAAGTTTACAGCCTACTTAGTACTGATAAAAGAACGTTTCTTTTGTTTTTTATATCCATCCAGTTTATTTTTTTCAGTGGATAAATATTTTATATCAACTTCATATTTCTTTAACAGCATCCTACTAGGCATTATGCTATTAATACACAGTATTTCTGGCCAGTAAGGCTCTAGCAGTGTAACATTGGTAAGCAGATGAAGTTTTAGTAACATTTAGTCAGGAAGCAGAAAAAAAAAAAACCCAAACCACACAATCAAATCCTTTCCTTTAAGATTGCACATACCTACAACAGACATGTGATCAATAGGGATCACAGGCTCAGGTGGCACAGACTGGAATGAGGCTTGGTAATTCGGATTTCAAACCAGCACAGGGGTTAAACATAGGTCCTCCAATAGAATATGTAGATGATGAAGCTAAATCTTTGCGTATTTGAAGAGCCTGGCCTTTGGGGCTATACTGGATGTGATTTGTGAGTATCTGTGGCTGTCTTCTGATTGATTTCTCAGGAAAAAAAAAGATATTCACCTGACATTTTGACTATCAGTTCACCACTCTCCTGAAGCCCAAATATTTTCTTACCATGGATCCAGGATCGCCACAGCCCTGCCAACTTTTGTCCCGTTCAGATTTAAGGGAAGAAGTTATTGCAAAAGTATGTACGCTTAGAGAACAAGGGACACAAACTTAGGAAACCAGGTTTCACTCAATGCTTTTCTCATTCTTCCTTGTTCTTCCGAAGAAAATGAGATAACAAGTTTTTCCAAAGCTTGATGACTTTTTTGTTTGCTTAGCCTTGGGTAGCCTACATTTATCCTCTTCCTTGAATTTTCTGGCAGAGATGGATTAGGTATTTTTATATATAAACACTAGGGAGAGATAGGTTGCATGAGTTTACATGCCTAGTGGAAAAACTTCCACTGAAGTAAACAAGTGGGATTTGCTCTAAGGTGGTTTTGGAGATAAACTATACAAGGAAGAGAGCTTGGAATGGAGTATATGCAGCTGTTCCAAACTTTTAGTAGAATATAGCAAGCTGTTGCCCCCAGAAGCCATCTTGTTATTAAAAGTCAGACCAGTTAAAGCAGAGAACAATTACATTTTCTTGTTTAGTTTTTATGTTAGGTGAGTTAGGACATCAAGTCCTAAAAGGCACAAAACTGTATTTTGAGGTCTTGTAGGAATTATAGTGTTAGCTGTGTCCTGTCAGCAAGGTTTTAATAACTGTGAGCATAACAGCTGCTGCTTATCTAATGTTTTTAATCTGTATGGCTTGAAGCAGGTTTTAACGGAAATATTATTATCACCCTTTTAAAAATGGAGTATCTGAAGCACTAGAGAGATCAATGACTTGTTTAAGGTATACATAAAAAAAGATTTTAAAACAGTTGCAAATGTTATTGATAACATTTTGGTAGATTCAAGAAAATACCTGGTTTTTTTCAATAAGACACTTGCAGAAATAATTTGATACATGTCACTGTCCTTTTGCTGAAGGAAAGCAGATTGTCAAGCTGTGGTCAGTCAGATTTTCACTAAGAAAAAAATAGTGACACAGAACTAAGGGAATTTAGGAAATTTAAAATGAATTCTGGAACATTATTCACACTATATAGCCTGTTACTCTGCCAGCACAAGTACATCCAAAGAAATCACTGCCACCTGAGAAATAGAGTATCACTCAGCACAAGTACATCCAAAGAAATCACTGCTACCTGAGAAATAAAGAGTATCACAGTCTATTTCCTTAAATGTAAAGAATGCCTTTTAATTTCAAGCAGTAACTGTTAAGACAGCAAAAGCAGCAATTACAGGACTGGAAACAATAGGTAAGATACTAATTAATATGTCCTGATGATGAGAAGCAGCTTTCTTCTCTCACTTAGGATCTCTGTCTCTTGGTTTCAGATCATTTTATGCTGTCAGTCTGGCTCCTCCTCCTTGCAAACCCTTTAGTGCAAAACCAGTTCCCAGGCTACATGGGACTTTTGTATTTTCTGTGTGAGTGGTGTTCTGTCACCAGGAAATACAAGTGTGAAGTGTCATCTATAGAAATTAGGAGTCAAAATTTGTGGCAGTGCCTTGAGTCTTTTAAGGAGAGAATTAACCAAGAAACATCTAAAATTTTGGCATTTGATTAAAGTTGGTTGTATAGGCTCTTTTTGTAGCAAATTGAGGCACTTCCAGAAAGTATCCTAAAATAAGTGTTTATCACAGGCAGGATGTTCTCTTTCCGCTTCTGTCTTATATGAGATGTATGTAACTAATAGGAAAACAATGCTCAAAGTTTAGATGGCTAAAATCAGATAATACGAATTTCATCCTTTTTGATAAATCCTTCACTGCAGCTGAGAAAACAGCTTTAACTTGATATTCTTGTGAGTCTTCACCTAGGCAAACTCCAGCAAATACCTGAACTTAAGAGCCCAAGAGAGGGTCTTTATTCCTTCTGCATAAGTACACAGATAAACCATTTCATGTACTGTTCCTTTCAGTGCATCAAATGCAATCTGGCCAACAAATCATAGGAAAAAAACCCACCATCTAGAAGCAGCTATTCAACACTAACTCATACCCATGTAAACAGAGGTTTTGGGGGACAAGCACCAGACTGAAGTGTGCTATGGAACCAAGTAAGTGTCCTGGTAACCAGAAGAAAATTAAAATCAGGAAGCCTTCGACTTTGTTTTAAGTGTAGCAGCAATACCAGCTATTCAGTGAGTCAGATACCAAACAAATCCCTGAAGAAAGAGAAAGCTACAAAGTCTGTACGTGATAATCATCCTGATGGCATGAAGGAAGCAGTATTCAAGAGAGGTGTTCCAGCCTCCTTGAGAGAGAGATAAATTGTCATTCATCACTGCATACTGGGAAGAATGGAGAATAACAAATGCTGTAAACTCAAGAATACAGCTGAGAATTAGATGGTAACTGTCTGAGAAATATTTTTCTGAAATAGTTTCTCAATAATAGCAAGAAGACATCAGTCTTTTTTAGTTGTCAGTGATGTTTGATCAGTTTTAGTGTTAATAGTGAACATAGTTTGATAACTGTTGAAAACCCTATTATCTCAGGCTCTTCTGACAGAATTCAGCCAAAATCACATGGACAGTAAGATGCTGCAACATGTCACTGGAGTAAAAATAAATCTGTAACAATAAGCTCGGGAAGATCCTACAGTGATGGTGTCATTCTTCCAGAAGGAGATACCACATGGAATTATGTAAATTATAGTCTTCAGGATGTTAAACAAGATTCAGCTGACTTCCCTGGAGATGTGCTCACAAGTGAGAGTGCAGTGGACTGTTGAGTATACAAATGATATGAAAGGGAACATTTGGGATGTGGGGAGTTTTCCACAACTATCGTGTGGAAAAAAATGCTCTTTTTATGTAAGCAGAGGCTTATAAATAAGCAGTACAGACTAATCTCCCCAGCCAATGGCAAACTGTAGTCTGGAAGATTTGGTCAATAATTATGACAATAATAATGGTTTTCAAAAGAGATGATAAAACCAGTTTATTGAAAACTCTTTTTTTTTTTTTGCAAATTTATTGAACTAGTGGAGAAATAAGGTGAATAAATTACTTTCTTTTTCACATATTTAGACTAAAAGCAACAGACAATTATTGGAAAACTGATGTGCTGTAGTTGGTATGATGGGTTTGCCCTTGGCTGGGGGCCAAACCACACACCTGCTAACCCAATTGTCCTCTCCCCCCCCCCCTCCCCATTTTCCCCCTACCCCAAGGATAGGGGAGAGAATTAAAGGGGTAAAGGGAAAAAAGGACTCGTGCGTTGAGATAAGAGCAATTTAATAACTAAACTACAATAATATTGAAAATAATACTATATACAAATATACAAATGAGTGATACACAGCCACACTGCCCACCCCCACCCGATGACCAAGGCTCAGCCTGTTCCCAGCTAATGATCCCGGAAAAGGGAGAATCCCGAAACCGCACTCCTGGAATGGAGATAACAGTCCGAGCGTCCCAGACCGAGAGCTGAGCGGGGTGGGGGGGGAAGGCCTTGGGAGAGCAACCACCTGGAGCGAGATGACCCAGAGCAAAAGAGATCCGGAACCAAAAGGGCCGATCTTCTGGAGGGTCCTCACCTATATACTGGGCATGACGTGTATGTTGTGGAATAGATTATTGGCCACTCTGGTCTCAATCCCAAAGCTAAGATCAAATCCTGGGCTAGTAGCTGGGGCTGTGCTCCCTCCCAGCTTCCCCTGTTTGCAGACAGCCAGAGAAGCTGAAAGACCTTGGCAGCAGCACAAACATCACTTTTTATCAGCTTTCTTCTGAGCACAAATCCAAAACACAGCCTCTTGCTAGCTATTATGAAGAAAGCTAACTCTGTCTCAGCTTGACCTAGGACAGTTGGCAAAGGAGGTTGTAGTAAGCATGTTTCAGGTGATTGGAATTTTAAAATCTTTGGCTACAAGACGTAAGGACACAGTGGGAGAAAGTGTGGAGATATGGCAAAGCATCTGTAGTACTGGGAGCTCATCCCTACATGAGTTTGAATGCACTGGGTAGCTTCACTGAGGAGATGGTGACCATGGGATCTCTGTAGCTGGTCAAAGAATTAAACCAGAAAACTGCTCACCCTACCTTCTTGTCATATATAGAAAACTAATGATGCTTTGTTTGGAAAGTGTAGCCTGTGGGGCACAGGTATCACAATTTCTAAAAGTTACAGAACATTATTTCCTATAGAAAAGATCTGATACTCAACTATGGTTTATTTTATCTGCTGTTAGATGGACAAAGATTAATTGTTTCCTGGACCTACAAGTAGGTGATTTCGTACAGAGTGGTGATCATGATCTGGTTATATTCAATAGGTAAGTAAACAGAGGACAGTCCTAATAGCTGCACACATGGTTCTTTTAAACAACTAATTTCCCAAAGCTGAGGATAAGTATGACTAATATTGAGTAGGAGGGAAATGCAAACAAAAAGTGAGAGAACTTGAAGAAATTATTAGAAGCTAAAAAGCCACTGCTCCACAGTCAAGAAAGAAAAGTTTGACCAAGATCCCACTGTATTTTGGTGATTGTATTACATGCCTGTTGGCTAAATAGAAGGAGTAACATTGTTAATAACAATTCAGAACTGCAGCTTTCAGAACGTAGTAGTTTGTGTCACATGATATTTGAATACCCTGTTTTCCATTAGTGATCAGGGACTTTATTAAGTAAAGGTTTGATAGCAGTAGACTTTTAAAACCAATATCCAGCACTACTTTTACCCCAGAGTTATAGGTGAGAGATTTCAGACAACTAGCCTCCTGGTGCTTCAATATAGTTTTGTTTCCTAAGAAAACAGTGCTCATGTGATCATGCTGTCTGCCTATTGAACTGCCTGTCTGCTGTCTGCTCTCACTCATTTTTTCCAAAAAAACATTCTGAACCCACTAGCCAATTTCAACTACATTCGAGAGAGTGGCAAAATATTAAAACATAAATAAATTCCTAAATCTTTCTAGAATAGAAGTGCCATTTAGGAGTTTTAGTTCTAAACTTGTTCAGAAAAAAACTGTCCACATAGTGATTTGCAAGATAGTGTGTATCAGGAAAATTTTGATGGCAAATTTCCCTGTGTTTGTCTTTAGAAATGTAACAACCTCCAATGCTCAGATAGGTTCAGCATTTGCCAGTATGCCAAACACTTTTTAAATTTGAACAACACAATATCACTGATCTTTAGGCAATAGCTACACTATTATTCAGTTCCTTCGACTGTGAGTGTTACTTCCTTACACAGGGACAGGACAGCGTCTTACCTGTAAAGAAAACAGTGATCTTGGATCTCTGGATGCCCAGCTTGGTAGGAAAAAAAAAGATATCTGCCTCCTACAGCAATCAAAATACAGCTTTAACTAATCAGTCCTCCTGTTGGAGGCAGTGACTTCCAGTTCCCAGTGAGATCTGGGTTAGCAGAACCTGGGAGTGGAGGTCCACTGCTGCAGACAGAAAGAATCTGTCTTAGCCTTGTGCAAGGCAAAAATTCTTGACCTGCATAAATTCAGTATCACAAAAGCAATTCATTCCTCCATTCCACCTCCCTTATTAAACACTTCCAGTATTTTTTAGCGAACAGAAACCAGCATTTCTGCTATCCTAAACCCAGCAGAAAGCAAGACCCTTGCCTGCTCTGGGTGTTGCACATCACTAGTCAGTGGTGCACATTTCTGCAGCCTGCTCGGTTGCTTCATCCACACCTGCCAATGTGACAGCTAAAGTTTAAATGACAGAGACCAGGATGCACTTTTGGATTATGCTCTTTGTTTTAGCAGATCTAAATGTACTTTTTTTCTCATTCATGTGTAAATTGTGTAGAAGTAGCAGATTTCTCAAATGCATGTGGAGAGAATGCAGTTTATACTGTACGACATCAACTCACCGGGGTCAGGGTGATGAGTGGGCAGCACAAGAAAGGAAGCACAAAGCCCTGCGTGGTGTAGGAAGTTGTACAGTTTTACTGAGAGAACAATTTGATGATGAAAACAAAACTTAAGCGTCAACATCTTCGGAGAAATAACCCAAGGCAAATTTTTCTCACAAAGGAAGTCTTCAAAAAGCTTTTTTTAAAGTATTCTCATGTAGCAATTTTTTCCATAACTTTTCATTAACAAGAACTCAAAGATCAAAATGTATAGCTATTGTGAAACATTGCAAAAAGGTCAGAAGCTTTGGTTCTGCCCTGAATATACAGTGTCAGAAATTACTCGCACAAGTATTCATTTTTATTCATAGTCTCTCTTCTCAAAAAAGCACTACAGTACTTTACTGCAGGATCGCTGAAATGTTTCCTTTCATCGTCCTCTCCCATGAAATCATCCCTGGATTTCATCATCAGAACAGATTTGCACTCTCCCATCTCCAGAGGGGTGGGCCTGCTGTCACACAATGTTCAGTTCTTTGTCTGAGGACAGGCATTGCTCCATGTATGCGCCATGCATATGTTCTTGCAATCTAGGATGCCAGAAGGAAATCTGAGCTGTATGAGGACAAACAAATATGAGTCACAGCAACCAGAACTTAATGCCACTCCGTTTCACTCTCCGAAGGTGATGGTTCCAGCAGCAGTCTGTTCTTAATATGCGGGGGCATCGATTCAGGAAAAACACAGCAACCTGCTGAATAGCTGGGGAGGGAGGAGGGTTGTCCGAGGGTTTGGGGTTGTTTTGGTTTAGTTTGTTGTCTTTTTTAAACTGCAGCCAGGTACCTCCCTAGATACCTCTGATCAATGTTAAACCTGCTTAATTTGCAAGCACAGACAAAAGGAGAGAGCTAGCAGGTTTGGCACTCAACTTTCGATGAATTTTAAACCTGTTTCCCCACATACTTCATGAAATGGCGCTCTACCTCCAGCCTTTCGTAATACACAGTGTTTCCACCCATCAGGACTAGCAGCTTGAGATGGCAGTGCTGAAAAGAAACTAGTTTGCTGATGTCTCTAACATTTACAAAGGCAGTAGAAATTTCTGGCTGTACAATTTGGAGACTCTGAGATCAGAATCAGGCCACGGTGGTACTTTTTAGGATTTATACAAGTTATTAGGAGTTGGTAGCTCTCTGCTACTTTAGGTCCTTAAAAAAGATCTTTTCAAATGTGTATCCGTTATATCTCCATCAAAGACCCTGGAAACTCAGTTCAGGTTCTTTCTTTTAACATCCCTGCCAAGTCTGCTTCACTTCTTGGAATCATAATTCCAAGAGTGGGCAAACCTCTTTCTTCTTGATATTTCAGCTAAAATACTGCCTTTGACTGAGTCCCGTATTTCAAAACACTTCCCTGGCTCTTTGGTGGGAGGCTTCCCTCACCGCTGTACCCTGCATGTCTGCTCCTGGGTAGCTACTGTCCAAATTGTCATGCCTCCAGTCAATTTCCCCTTCTCTTATTCTTGTCTATTGGTTGTTTTGCCTTATCCTACTAGTTATTTTTCTTTTTAATTTATTTTGTTTTTTATCTCAATGCAGACACTGCCTGCGATGCTGAAGACCTGTTGTCAGTGGTTTGAACACTGATGATGTTCTCTGCCATGTTTGCTGATGACTGCCTCTATTCTTTGCCTTTGTGAGGGAAAGTACCAGAAGTTCCTTTGCATTGCTGGCATAGAGAACTTAGGGCTACAGTGTGCATCCTCGCGTAAAGATATGATTTTTGTTCATTTTTGGAAGAAAACAAATGAACCATGAATTCTCTTTGGAGAAACAGGAATGCAGGAGGGATTTCCAAGAATGGTAGACTTGGCAAGCATCATATGTAAATCCAGACAATTTCTGTGTCCAACACATTCTTGTTAGATCCTAGAGCTGGCCACATTTTATTTTTATTGCTAAATTAACAAGAGAAATTTTATTTTATGGTGCAGTCACTCAATCTGTATGGTTTTCACATTTTCTTCTCTTTCAAAATCTCTTTCATTTCCAGAAATAGCCACATCAATGATTAATTCTGCCTTCAAGTTTTCTTAAATCAGCCAATGTCATGCTGGGCTTTTTCTACCTGTACAGCTGTTGAGTCATACAGAATTTATACACTATTATTCTGAAGTGTTTCTTAATGTTATGTCTCCATACTTCTTCACCACATTCCAGGTTATGCTTTTCAGTATCCCCCAGTGCAGATTTTCAGATGCCTGGTAATGTAACTTGGCAGGGAGCCTGCAAAGATTGACCATTGAGTTACAATATGTTGCTTTATTTTTTATGTCCCATTACTTAAAAACTCTGATGGCAGGTTTTTTTCAGGAAGGATTTTCTCAGGAAGAATGTCGTGGGCAAGGGTGAACAATGAATTGCCAGCTAAACTTCAGATTTTGCTTTGCTAACATCATAGTCTTTCCAAAATATAGCATGCTAGGATAAGATTGCTATTTTGTGCAAAAAGAATTTTTTCTTAATTTCCCTATTTATGCATGACATCATGTCAGTACAGAGACATTCGGTTACCTACTGCAGCCATAACTAAAATAGGCAGTCAAAACAAAAAAGTTAACCTGGAAATTCAATAAGAATGCAGCTCTAAATGTATAATTTAATAATCAAAACTAGATTCTGCTACCCAAAACATTATACATGATTGTGGCTGAGAAGATAAAGTACAAGTTGCTGTCCAATAAACAAGGGCACCACAAAATGAGTGATCTAATATGTCTGCTATTCAAAAAGTGCAGGCCAAACATTTGATACTCAAAATCATTATCCTGAAATGACATATTAGCTTTGGGATGAATTCTCCCCTATCAGTGCTCAGCACAAAGAAGTGCAGAAGGAAAGTGAAAAACATGATTAGGATGGGATGAAAAGACAGTCAAGGAGCACATTTTGTATGTCTATACTAGTCTTTTTGCATTATTTTCAATATACAAAAAGGATGGTAATGCCAGCTTAACCATCTCCTGGGAAGGGAGTCTTGAACAGTGCGGTAGTTGCTGCTTCTTTGCTGTGCAGAACAGTAGGAAGTGCAGTATCTGATATTTACTTGCTTACTTTGTATTGTTAATAAGTACACAGAGCATCCTGCTGCCACTTTGAAGGCCATCCTCCAAAACTGAGTTCAGGCAACACCTTGATTGTCTCAAAAGCAAAGAGGTGGAAAGCTAGTAAAAAGCAGGATACACTGTTTAAACCTTTTTCCAGCTCCTTGCCTGTCTCATATTCTTAATGAATAGTTTCAGATTATTTAGTTAATGATGTTCCTTTTTTTTTTCTTTTAACACTAAATTTTAATTTATTAAGCTGTTAATGATGTTTTAGAAACCACCAAACTGGCTCTTTTTTTTTTCTATAGTTGCTTAAATATCTAATCTCAAAACCGCAATCTGTTGGGCTAATGTGTGCTCACTGTAGCAAAATGAAATGTCTTAAATCTCTGCAACTCATCTTTTCTTGGGAAACATTAAAAAAGAGAGTCTATTAGCCCAAAGTGGAGCCTGTGCATCTTAAAGGTTACGTTTCTCAAAAATAAAAAAAAAAATAAATGTATAAATACATAAATAAATATTAATTAGCTCTTCCTTTCCCCTTGACAAAGAAACCCAAATCCCAGACAAAGCTCACTTTATAAAGTAGAAATACTGGTACACATGGCCACATTACCTACCCCGCAGGTAGGTTCACATGCAGGTACAGCTTTGCAAATAAATTTTGGTTTCAGTGCACAGGCAGAATTTCAGTTTTCTGAAAAATTAGAAAGGAAAATTAGTTTTCATGTTCTAGAAGATACAACTTTTGGTATTCATGTTATCTTGACATATTCAAAAGCAAACAAAAAAGGGTTTTCTTCTATCTGACATTTTCATTTCTATTCCTCCATTTTCAGTGGAGGAGGCTTAGTCTTCCTATGAGCATTTTGGTATCATTTTAAATACAGATTCAGAATTAGCAAGACAGGATGGTTTCAAGATGCCTGTATGTTTTATTCATCATTTTAGTTTACTTGGACATGAAGTTTAGTCCCTTAAAATTTCTGGACTTTATTACCAATCAGATAGAAGAACTGTTGATTAATTTGTTCTTTGTTCAGAATAATTATTTTTTTTTTTTGATCTGGGATGCTAAAAAACACTTTCATGAAGCTCTTCAGCAGATAGTGATTAAAAGTGCTTATATAAGAGCTTATTACTACAGCCAGCCAACGTACCTGAGATGTCAGGTGTTCACAATGAAAAGCTCTTGCAATACACGTCTCTTGGAAACTGTTTGTAAAAACGTGAGTTTTATGAAAAATATGGTTTTGTGATAATTGAGACCTTCCCAAGAAATATCCCTATTTATGAAACTCTGATTTGCTTACAAGTTCGGCTCGGTTTAGCTCAATTTGGTTCCAGATGGGAGGAACACTTCGGTTTCTTTTTGGTGAACACTGACCACCAGTGTTGTATTTGCTCAAAAAGGATTCCCAAAAATAATTTTTCTCCAAATTAAAGAAAACCCTAAATTCAAACTCTTTTCAACAGTAGCCACCCACTCATCTTTCCTCTCTCCTTCCCTCAATAGCACATTTTTATCAGGAGAAAATACGATTTCATTAATTGTTACACTAGTTGTTGACGATCTGATGTAGGAAAATAACCTTTTTCAGAATTAAGTATATGCTTAACATTCACTTATATTCCATCCAATGAAATTTAATCACATGCTTGAATTGTGTGGTTCCAGTAATCAGGCCTATCCACACGAGTTTTAGAGCACTGTTAGGCCTCAATGTGCTAGTTTTGGTGTAAACAAAAAAAATTACTTTCATAACTATGATAGTACTTGCAACTCTGAAGATATAATTCAAGAGAAACCACTAAAATCCAGCCACATACCCAGCAGGTAGTAATAGCTTTCAGTCACTATTCTAATAGGTTGGTTGTTTTGACTGATGCCCTCGTGAGGCTGCTTCATTCATTCTTATTTTCTTTATTCAACATGCAAGTGCCACTAGTTGCTGGTCAGAGTAATTGCTTTTGATATATTGTCATCAAAATCACTAATTCAGGCAAGACGTAGTCACGTTACAGTTAGAAAGGCGTTGACTGGTTCAAGCACTGACAAAATCACCAGAAGAGGGAGACTGCACGTATTAAAAAATCATAAAATATTAAATTATATTTGTTAGAATGGCTGAAAGGTCGGAGATTCCATCATTTGGTTTTGACCTAATTAATTTATTCTTTCCTAAGCTTTGACCTATATAAATATTCTTAATTTAATGTTTCTGGAAATGGAGCAACAGAAGAAGACCAAATACCAAAGGAAACTCTGAGCCCCAAACAGACAAAATTTAGAGTATAAAGTGAACTTTTGCACACCCAATAGGTCAGAATAGTCTAGAAATACCATTAAATTAATAACTGTTTTCTTCATCAGGCCTAGCACTTGAGCTAGAGCCTCTTCTCTCTTTGGATCGCCCCCTCATCTGAGTCACAGTGAAATTCTGTACTCTTTTCTGCAAATTAGACTGTTTTGGCTGGAACTAACTGGACACATATGTTGCCACCTGCTGCACATTCTTTAGTCTGAAGTTTTACAACAGCTTGGTTTATATCTTTGAACAATTTGTTCGTTAGAGAAGGCAGAAGCAGGGAAAGGGCAGGGCACCCTTTATAGAGTTTTCCAGGAGTCCTGTCTGACTCAGTTCGGTTTATTCGTCAGGCTGGGAACTTACTATTAGGTCGCTCCGAGGAGCTACCTGAGTATTTAAAGAGTACAGAGGTTTATGGGTCAGACTTAGGTATTTTCATTTCTGAATACATTTTTTGAGTCAATGCTGGAAAGAGGATCCTCCACATGGTGACAATTTATTAAGGTTTGTAAATCAGACTCTAAATATACATATGCAGATATTTCATATTAATTTGAACACTCTTCTAGGTGTACAAATAGGTTTGGAATTGCACAAAATTGTACATTCTTTAAATAAAAATTTAGAAAGAGTAGTTGAACATTTGTCTTCTCCAGATTGCTTCCAGTACTTTGGATGTAATAGCAACAATTCCTTTTTTCTCTTTAGCATATTTTGTCCCTTTTCATCCTTCCTGTTATCTTTCTCTCACACACACACCCCCCAGACCTCATCCATTCAAGCAAGCATCAATAATCATAGTCAGATTAAGAATACTGTGTAGCTATGATGTGAAATTTTGTTCAGCGTAGTAGAACAATTTCTCACGTGGCTTCAGTCAACATCAGATGCACAGTCAAGGAAGCCCGATCCACAGTGTCTCTGTGAACAGAGACTATCAGTTTGGTTTGCTATGGTTGTGTGCTCACATTATTCACTACCCAGGAAGACTCCTCTCAAGTATGTAATATATTTTCTATGTCAAAAAGCTGTAGGGACTTTAGTATCTATGGTTATTTTTTTAACCTCCATGATTATTTATGAGGAAAGTTTTTATCATAGCCTTATGCTCCATTATTGGCTCTCTTGTTAAAGTTATTCAGTCATCCACTCACAGTGTTATCCATCACAAAAAAGAAGTGTGGAAACCTAGGCAGAAAGTTCACAAATGAACCATGCCCTTAAAATGGTTAATCCATACTTTTTGGTAGATACTTATGAATAATAAATGCATGTGTAGGAGGTAGTAATCTGAACTTGTATGGGACAGGAATAGGTGATGGCCTACTTATAAAAGTGTATACCCTTAATGTTGCATTAAGGAAAGTAGATTGCAGGTCTTTGGTTCTCATTTCTGATCATTGAATTATACATGAGCTTATCTAGACTGTTCTAAATCAATTTTTTATTTGTAAATATTCATTAAGATTGTTCACTTACGTAAGCCTGAAACCCCAGCTTTTAATGACTGTTGTTTTGAAACAGTTTGATCAGTTTGTTTTGCAGTCCCTCCCATCATCACGTGAGAGTGGCTGCTGCGCTCGCAATTGTCCATGCCTGACAAAGTCAAACCTTGGCAACACCGAGCAGTCACAAAACATTCATCACTTCAGAGAGTGCCCAGCTGCAAACTCTGCTGTAGGCATCACAAGGCGTGTTGTGATGAGGGAGGTCCAAGTGCCTGGGACTGAATGTGAACTTTGGTCTCACACTCCTCAGGATAGACTTTGGGAAGTGTGGGTGCAGGTGGAGAAGTAATTGCACAGCCTGGAGCATGCTTGGGTGGAGGAAGAAGGTCAGGGAGATGTGAGGGAAGGAAGGTTTGGTGACAGTGCCCAAAGCCAAGTAGACGTGGTCAAGCAGGTGACAGGGAGCCCCAACATTACTTGTCCTTCCGAGCAGGGTATTTCTAGAGATCTGACTAAACAAATTTTGTGTAAGAAAGGAGGAGTGGTGAAAAGAGGCTGTAAGGAAAGTAAAAGAAACCTAAAAATCATAAATATAAAAGAAATTCCACATACTTCTTGGTTTAGCTGAGTTGAGCAATTTAAAAAGTACCTTCTCCATACTAACAAGCAGGGGAAATGCAAGTAAACTAAGAGAATTCAGATTCCAGCCGTAGATACTGGTTTCCTGACCATGATTTTTTTAACATTGTTGAATACTACTGAATATTAGAATAAAATTGAAAATAAATATTTATGTATAATAATTTATGCTAGCAGTTGTCTGCATCACGAGAGATCCATCTATCGTCCATTCTTCAAAAAATAAAAATATTCCTAGTAATTTAATCTAATAATTTTGAGATGTTATGTTTGATTCCCAAGCTTGAACTTCTACACAAATCAATGGACTTAGACCCATTTATGCTGGTGCTTACTACGTCCATAGGGGGTTACCCTTGAAGATTTTATCCTATTTCTATTATTCATTAATCTAGTTTCATCATTGTATGACATAATACACAAAAAAAAAAAAAAAAAAAAGAAAAAAAAAGAGACAAAGCCAATTTTAAAAATCAGTATGGTTTATTACATCATCAGGAAAACAAATCTCTTTTCAAATATCATTAGAGAATGCTGGAATAATTTCCCTCCATCAGTCTAATGGCTGGGTCACCACAACTATCAGACAAAAAATGTTGTGAAATCTTCTGAAACAGCAAAACCTTGTAGTCACCACTGAGGAAATGCTTATTATCAAACATTAATACCCTTCTGTGAAATATTTCACAGTGTCCCTTCATTATGTGGGAAAGAAAGGTGGATTTAGAATCACTGGTGTCAAGCATCAGCTGAAACAAAGTAAGTTAAATAAGTTATTTTAATTATGCTTCTACCTAATCTGAGTATATCTAAGGCATGCTGCATGTCTGAGCTGTCAGGGGTTTAACAACTCTAAATGTTGTAAAGGCTTTGCTTTAAGACTAGGCAAACTTGCCTCCCCCCGCACCCCTCCCCCCCAAAAAAAAATCAATTAAAAAAAAATTGATATTGTTCTGGGAAACTTAAATTACAAATCCCTAGAGCTCTGAAAGGAAGAATAAGGAAATTGCTTTCTCCCTTTGGGCATGACCTTTTCCTTTGAATGGATTCCACAGAATAAAAAGAGGAATCATCTTTTATTTAAACAGGAAGCAACTGGAGGCAGTTTGGGGCTCTTGGGAATATTTAAACACATGCTGAGAAAGAAATTGAAAGCCATGACTATTTCAAGGACAGAACTTCAGCAATCTGTGACTTTAACGTGAAACCCAGCCCTCCTGACACGGAGAGCAAAAATAGCTTTTATCCTTTTATCAATACACAGCATTAGCAATGCAACTGCCTGTGATAACGGCTGAAAATAGGGTCAGAGCTGGTTTTTGGGGCCTTCTGGAAGGAGTGGACACTGCCAGTAGGTCCATTAGAAGTCACATTAGGGTAATCTAATTCCTCCAACCCAGCTCCATTCACAGCTCCTCCTTTCCTCCCAGTTACAGTTTGTTGAATCAATAGCCATTAGAGCAAATCAGCCTCGGTGGGAAAACGCCCCTGTAAACCCGTAGCCTGACTCATTGTGATCATTGCAGATCCCCGCTTAAGCAAGAAGAAATTCAGTTTTGGATTCTCAGGCAAGATGTATTCTATTTTCAAAGCAAAACCAGAGCCTGCAAGCAACACCCCAGAGCTGTGATATCCACAGAGAAAACTCCAGCAAACCAAGGTCTAAAACAGCTGAGACTTCCTTCTCTGTTGCCTTGCATTTGCTTCCATAAGAGCAACTGCAGTTCCCAAAATGCTGAAGTTTTCAGAAATCTGAGGATGTTAATTTAAGAGAGTCTTACCGACTGCTAGAAAGAAAGAGCCATTCCTTTCTCTTCTCTTCCTCCACCCTATAATCTCCTGTCTTATATTTGCAGCTAAATATCTCTCAGTGAGGTTTTTCATTTGTTTAAATGACAGACTGTCAGGATGTGACTTTTTGCAGCCTTCCAGAAGAGCTGCCACTCACTTTCGTCAGCATTATCATACAGCAGGATAGTAGGGTCTAAATCCACTTGCATTCCTTCAGTGCATGCAGGTGGTCAGAAAAAGGATGTCCAGAGATGTTCCAGAACCTTGCACGTGTGTAAGAGGCGCAAGGGATCAAGGGTGGGTTAGCTTCCCTTGGGAGGCAGGAGAAAGTGAGCCTTCTGAAGCAACCTGGGGACCATACTGTCTACAGTACTGGACTTTATTAACATCTGAATGTACTCTAAGTCACAAATGAATTAAAAAGCACAGCCTAAAAATTAGTTTTGAATATTAACATATTTAGCTGCATTATTTCCAAGTAGTTTTTATCCGCAAAAGAATAATGTTTTATAGCACAGCCAAGCTAACAGTGCAAACTGTATGGATACATTTATGCATGTGCTTACTGTATGGAACTCAATGCACATATTAATCATGACTGAAAATGAGTTTTCTTTTTGTGTCTTTCCTTACTTCTTCTTTTTTACCAGCTCTAATGTACTATGGTATTTTTTTTCTTATTAATTAACTCAGAGAGGAGCCAAAGTCATGTGGCTTAATGTACAGTAATGAGTATGACATTATTTTCAAGCTGTAATAAGGAACACTGAAAATGTGTTATTCATTTTTTTACATACCTATTTATAAATCTCCTGAAATGATGAATCTTTCAATGCTGCTACCTATTTATAAACAGCTCAGAGGTATAAAGTACACTGCCAATTTGATGACCTAATATCACATTATATTTTGACTTTATCTAGTACACGTGTATTCTGTAATTCATAACAGCTCATATTGTATTACTTTATGGCATGCCCTGAATATAATAAATCTGCAAAGTTTTACATATAAACTGCTCTAGTCACTAAAAATATTCTTTTATTTACTTTTCATTACAAATTGTTCATCTAATGCTTATATTTTAGTCTTAAAGTAACAGAAAAAAGGATAGAATCCTAACCACACTTTGATCATACAGTGTGGACTTTTTTCTTGCTAAGAGTGCTTTAAGCACAAGTAAAAGCTGAGCATGAGACAGATGACAACGGATGGAAAGTATGAAAGCTTTGGTTTAGTATGGCTCAAGGCTGAGAGGAATAATTGATGACAGGGAAATAAAAATTGATGGAGACTCTGCTATTTTAAACAAGGATATGAATGGCACTAAGAAACAGAGGAGATGAGCTGGAACAAGCTCAGGCTAAGGAATACCAGGTTGGTATGCCTTTTTGAAGCATTAATGGTAAGACTTAAAGTACAGAGAGCAGTTCTTCCTTGCTATGTATAGTGATATCTTATTAAACTCAGGCTAATTACTGGAAATAATCTAGTACATGCACCAGGATGATAGCATGAGATTCACACAGAACAACTAGGAGGTTGCAAAGAGCCATCTCACAAACCCCACTTCTTGTCCTCTCTGCACACAGAATCCCTGATCCTGAAGAGACTGACATGTTGCTTCTAGACTGTACACACAGGAGGGGACTTATTGGTTCTGGGTATTTACAGCTAGTCAAAGTAAATCTTTCTGATTTCCAGATAAATGTGTGTTAAATGTGTGCAACTGGGTTGCAGACAGGTTTTTTTAGGGTTTGAAACATGTTTCCAAAGCAAGGTTCACTTCTCTTGCTCTCTCTTCAAAAATGAATTTTGATACAAGAAAGCTTTGACAATTGATTAATTGCAGCAGTGAATGGCCTCTCATTTATTTAAATTAACTTCAAACCAGGAACATGCTGTGCTTCCAGGTAAAATGTTACTAATTTTTCTTAATTTAAGGACTGATTTCAGCTGAAGAGACAAAAAATGTCTTTCATGACAACTTGCATGCTTTCTGAAAATACATGTAAGTTGTACACGACAGCTTTGCAAGTTCAGGTAACTGTTTTAGAGGCTCCAGCTTTCTAAGACCAGATCACTGTGACTGTTTTCTCACTGTAAGAGTTTTATATTAAAGTGTTTCTCTTGATTTCAACTGAGGCTGCTATTTTTTAAACAATACTAAGACAGCTGAAAAAAAGAGCAAATCTGTATCTCACATGATACATTACAGCAACAAATTCTTTCAGAATGAAATATAAATATGAAATCTATTAAACGCATAAGAGTTGATATTAAAAATTCTTGTGATACCAACTTCTCCCATTTCCCACCCCTGTACTGGAATGTGGTTAAACCAAGATGATCCGATTATCCCCCAAAGTGCTGGCGGAGTGGTGCTAGAGGAGGGAGAGAGGCACAGGACGAGAGCCCCAGCTGGGGTAAATCCAGGAGTTCAACACATCCCTACTGATTTACTCTAGACAAAGAACCAGAACATTATTTTTAGCTTTTACGTTTTGCTGGAATTTCTCAGCATTTGAGCTCCTTTCCACCAGAAGGTCGGTTCTCCCATCCGCGGGCAGAGCACGCACAGGGCCACCAGCTACGCTCCCACACAGCCTCAAGCTGCTTCTGACAGCTCCTCGAACCACCCATCCTTCCAGCTTGCTGACAAACCTCTCTGAACTACAATAAGGTGGCTGCCCACACATGTGCTGGCTGATCTGCTTTGCGCAGCCCCAACATACCATCTCCACAATCACAGCAGCCTGTTTCGGTGATTAGAAGGGTGAAAGAACAGCAATGAGCAGAGCTCATGCACCAAAGCATCCTTGTTTCAGTAATGGAGGTAGGCTTTATACAGAGATTCTTCATCTCTTCCCTGCAATACACCACTTCTTCAGGGACTTCCTTATCAGAAGGTTATTAAACCACAGTTACAATAAAAGTTGCAGCTCCTCCCACACAGTGGATAGTATGCTGCCCCCGGAGAGGCTGCTTCAGGAGCTTGTTATATAGTCAAGTAATACTTGAGTTGTGTTGAGTGATTTTGCTGGAAGCTTCAGCATTCAGAGATGACACTGCTGCATTAAAGTTTTGATTGTTTCATTTATCTGTTGAGTTGTGTTGAGTGATTTTGCTGGAAGTTTCAGCATTCAGAGATGACACTGCTGCATGAAAGTTTTGATTGTTTCATTTATATATTTTTTAAACATCCACACATTGCCATGGCTTTCCACCTGTGTGAGTATAGTAGTCAACTTTCTAGATGTCTGTCAATCTGGAGTGCCTTTGCCTTGATGTTAGGGATTTTTGTTCCCGGGAAAGTGCTACATTTATTCCTGCAGTAGTGGGATGGGCTGGTCAGTAGTCTTTCAGAAGAACCCTACTGAACATTTGTCCTTACAGGGCAACAGGCTTAATTCATTAATAACCGTAACTCTTTTGAGACCCACAAAACACTTAAAAAGAACTCAGAGGTTGTTAAAAAAAATTGCAGGTTCTGCAATAGGAGCTAAAGACCACGAAACATGGTGGAACTATCCTAATATCTGAACTATATGGATGTAATAAGAACCTGGAATAAAGAGGTACAAAGCTGCCAACAGCCTGAATGAGGTATCTCAGTGCTTCTCAAACACTAATTTGCCCTTATTTTGCTTTATTTGCCATGTCAGGTGGTTTCCAATATCCACGATTCAATAATCAAGGGGCTAAAGCTGTTACTTAATATGTGCATATAGTTTGTTTCAGTTTTGGATTTACACCTCCATCCGGATTTAATTGTTTCTCACACTCAGAGAAACATTGATTTACAGAATGGTATATTTTTTGTATTCTTTTAGTTCTTAACTTCACAAACAAAGCTGTGGAACCCTGCCTTGGGGCAATGAGTCATCAGAAGTGGCTGGAGGAGTGAAATGATTACTTTGAAAAGTGTATTTTTAACTACAGGAGGAAATAACTTTCATTATCATCAGATTGGCAAAGTACTTGAAGGTAATAGCTCCATCAGGCAATTTTTTTCCTAGTCCTTATGTCAGAAAATAAGAAAAAAACCAACTCTTTTTCCAAAACACTCTTCACAGCAGTGGAAAGTTAAATGGAAGGGCATGATGCAGACACTGTCAAAATAAAATAAGTGTTGAAGAAAATAACAGGTGGATAAAAAGAGTAGGAATGAAAAAAAATCCCTCAGGATACCTTCATTTCAAGAGGTGCTTTTTTAAAGATCCTTTTGGACCAGAAACACAAAGGAATCCATTTAAATCATTCTATTTAGTGCAAAAAAAGAGAAATGTTTTGAAAATATTTCTGATAAAGCCTGTACACCTATGATTCTGGATAATAAGCTGGTTTTAATTATGTGTGTAATCAAGAAGGGAAATATTTTTACTGTTTTGTCTGCTATAAGACCTAGAAATACATAAACAAGGACTACCCTTGTGCTGCTTTTTCCTCTGCAGTCTGCCATTTCAAATATCACTGGCTGTGGCCATCTCTGGCCATGAACTCCATTCTATTCTGAACCAATGTCTGTATTCAGGCAGCCCAGCAAGGAGCAAAAGAGCCCAACATTAAAGTATCGCTAGCTGCACAACAATAGCAGGACCTGCCGTAACAGCTAAAATCCAACATATTGGATTCACAGTTGTCTTTATACAGAGAGTATGTGCAAGTTGCATTTCAAGCTTGTCAATAATAAGGCAGAATATTCACATATCTGATACACACAAGTCAGTCTCTAATGGTGCATTTGTCATATACATCCTTGCAATATTTGGGGTTAGACTGAGATCAGGTAGCTTACACATGTATCTCTAATTCAACTTGACTTAGTTGAACTACAGGCATTTGTTGACTTGTCAGCATAAATACAAGACAGAGTAAAGCATCCTTACTCAGTGCAGTTTAGCAGCATTGCAGTAGACGTTGGTTCCTCTCTTAATTTTTGTGTCTAATTTTTATGACAGTTAGTCCCAAGCCTCTACTTGTAGGCAGCTTTCTCAGAGAAGCTGGAACAAGAGTTGCCAGTAACAGAATAGGCCAAATCTTCTACATTAATTACAACTTCATCACTCCATTTAGCAGCCACCATCTGCCAAGATCTGGCCAGAACTGGGGTGGTTCCCAGGCAGGGTTTGCCAAAGTAGTGACAAAAACTGAGTTAGGCTTCCTTCAGCTTCTGGATGGAAACATGCCTTCTTAAGATAAACTTCAAAACACGTGAATTCTTCTGACCCTTTCTAGGTGGACAAGGACGTAGCCGTTGGGAAGTGTGACAAAGTGTTGAGTGTTGGTCTCACTGGCTGCATGAACATCAGATTAAAGATGTTTGATCTAAGAAGAAGCCTTGCATTTCCAAAACTATTATTTCATTTGTATTTTCCTTACAAGTGACTTAAAAGTAAAGAGTGCTTAGTCTGTCTACAACTTACTGACCATTGTAACAAACACTGCCATGCCCTTCCTGGACTCTCCTGGCTCTCCAAAGTCCCTGATGGACCAGCATAGCAAGGCAGGGAGAAGAGCACCAGATCATGTCCCTCTGGTAGGCAGGTACCATGTCAGGGCACCACGGTCACCCTGGGGACTCCTACCTTCCTCATTGTGGGCTCACCCCTGTGCATTGTGGATAGTTCCTGTTACAGTATAAGCCAAAATCATGTAATGCATGTGTTATTATAGATTATTAACATATGGCATAACATAAATATGAATATGAGTCTGGAGATGACAGCAGGGAGAAAGCCTAAGTGCTTATGTTCCTCTCAGTCACAGCTGCTCCCTTGCTCCCAAAACATTTCTTTTCACTTTAGCGGGTCCAGCTGAGGTTTGAAAGGGCTGCTCATCTGAGGTAGTCGTATTTTAATCTCCAAAAAACTTTCCCCACTTTTTATAGCTGTAAAAAGAAAATTTTATTATGGATTTATATTCAGTACTTGTATAGGCATGCTATTCCCTATAGAACCAGTGTTTCTAGTATGCTGTTCATACTATGTAAGGATTCTAGATTTTCCAGAATATTTAATTTTTGTGGCATTTTAACTTAATCACACTGATATAATAAACCAGGCCCATTTACAGCCACTGCACAGACCAGTATATATCAACCTTCCCACCCAAGCAGAAGGTTTTAAAGCCTTTGATTTGCTGCATGGTTACTAGTGAAATGAATCAATACCTACTAATAACATTTACAGCAGGAGAAATAATATGGCTCAAGTGTTTTAGCTTCAGCAGACCTAATTGTTTTCTCTGTCTTTCAGTATTGCCACTCAGTATTTCAGAGCTGATGAGGCTTAGTTGTTCTGTGAATATCAAACCCAGCCGTCTCAGCTCTGCATGTGTTAGTTATTGAGCACGGCGACTGTTGTTGCTGTGGCAGAAAAAGTGTCCTGCAAATTCTATGGGGCAGAAACTGCAGGTGGACAAAACTGAGGGTGTTGAACAGCACCTGCATAGTAAAATGGGGAAAGTAGACCCTTACAAGTGGAAGAAAGACACATTTAGGATCTTCTATTTAAGTAGATGTATCGTGTACTGGATTCTCTTCTCTGTCTCTTTGAAGATCATCATCTGAGTAACACAAAATATATTTTGTAAACATATGTCTAGCTATCTGAAAGGCAATAGTAAGACTACAAAGTACTAGTATGAGATGGTTGTTGTAAGAGTTTTCAGTTCTGAGATAACCGTGCAGTTAATACTCCCAGCACAGACTCTTGGTTCACTATTTTAACTTTTCAAACAGGCATCTTGTTTGTCATTCAGCTGCTCTTTTTCATTCTCTTCACAAATCAAACACTGTTTTTACTTTCCTTGTCAGCCCTTGGGGGACCCATATCAGTTCTTCCCCCTCTTACCAAAGGCACCAACCTGAGAGTGGTGCAAGCTTTTCCCTTGACCCTCTGGGCAACTGTGGCCTGCCCTAGGTCTTTCCACACTGTTTCAGCCTGTGGTCTTTTGTTTGCCAGGCTGCCTGTTCCTAGGGCCATGCTGGGCAGCTCCAGGTGACATTTTCTCTCTGTTGGGCAATGGGCCTTCCAGTTTGGTTCTTCTCAGGGCAGCTGCAGTGCTTACCTCCAGTTGTTACTGTGATTACAAAGTTTTGGTACGTTAGAGAAGAGAATTCAATATTTAGCAGAATCAGGAGAATCTTGCTGGATGCTTTTCATCCTTTAAGGTCCCTTCCAACCCAAACCATTTATAATTAAATGATTCTATGATCTAGAAGATTTAATTATTTTGTTTTCCCACATTGTTCCAAATGTTCTGTAAAATAAAGCTGGTTGATAAGAATACATAGTCAGGTTAATTTTACCTTTACAAACAACTGTATTTTTTGTAAATGGGTAAGTCGGGCCTATATGTAGGTTTGAGCCTTCTCTGAAAAAAATAAAGTCCTTCCTTTTCCCTCTTTCTCTCTGTTTGTTTTTTTTTAATTTATTTTGCAAATCATAGAATGGTTCATTTATGTACTCATCCAGACTGTCTCTTGACTTCCCTTTCTAGTCCCCATGGGCAAATGCACGACAGAAGAAACAGATCTTGTGCTGGACTAAAGTCCATCTCCACTGAGGCAGATTTACCCAAGGGACAAAGCACTGTTACATTTCACTCTTCCCTTTCTACAGTTTACCTACAGAAATAAGCTATAGAGATAGGTGTTGCACCATTTAATGCTAAACACTGCATGAAGTCTCTTTTCTCACACCTCTTCCCAAGAGGCGGGAGTACAGCGATGACCAGGGTGGAGGAGATGCATGTTCATACATGAAAGTTCATGCATGGTTGTTTTTTTTGACACAAAATGTATTCTGAGATGCGAGATATTTTTTACAAATCTGAAAAATTAATTACACTACCTTCTACCTCTGTCTTCCAGAAAAATGAAATAACAGCTCCAATAAAATGTTCCCAACAGAAGTTGTTGATGCTAATTTCTTCTTGATTGCTATTTTTTTTCCTTAATTTGTTTCACCATACACTGGCTGTTCCCACAAGGCTTCTCTTCATAGACTTTTAGGCCATGAGGCTGTGGAAGCAAAAACTGTGTGTTCCCTTTCATCACTTTGCTCAGCCAGAAAGTGGCAAGTTGAAGTCTTGACTGTGTTTGGATAGCTGTTTGCTAGTTTAATTCCATCTGCCCAATGATGTGCCAATATTTCATAGCTTTTTCTGTATTCTATATTCATTGCAATAACATTTACAGTTCATCATGTCTGGTTTTGTAATTAAATTATTATACCATTAATACATGTAAACTGTTTTTTTGCTTACTTATGTCTTTGGATAATCCACCTTAAAAGATTAATTTTCCCTGTGCCAATTGCTAGGAAATTTTTAAAGCTTGGGATAATAGCCAATTTTGAATAACAGAAAATAAACCCCCCAGTTTTCTCAGTTGTAGCCATATTTCAAAATTATTTTCAAATGGAATAGAATGGTCTTGAAATGTGAAGCTGATCAAAATAGTGTAGAGATATGCATTTTGTTCTGAGCACAAAAAATTGGTTTTGATTTAATGTTATAAGCTTTTGAAAATTGGTAACAGTGATTATGAAAGGACTTATGCTTCCTTCAAGTGTGTCCATTCAACTCATTGGAATTTGTCCACTGATTTCAACAGTCTTTGTGTTGTAAGCAGATTTACTCAGGTGAGTTTAATTGGGTTCTGGGTGAGGGGTTTCAAAATGGGTGATTTTAAAACCACATTACAAAACAATAATGAAGTGTGAGTATTTCAGATGAAACCATGATATGAAAAATAAAATAGCTGATTTATTTATTCACTCCACATTGAACAAATTACTTTTGCATAATTTTAAAGTCAGTAAAAAAAAAATAAATCACTTAAATTAGGTCCAGATTTAATGAAAATAATGAACTTCCAAACTTGAATGGGCATGATATTTTCCTCGTGCATAAAGCTATACTATAATCTTATCTGCCTAATAATAAATCAAGATTTATTCAACTAATTTTTCTGAAGTCACAATGGAGCCACATAGGTGGAAGAAAGATCAGATATTAACCTCAAGTTTTTCCATGAAACAGTAACCTGGAATAGTCTCTGCTTTTCCACCAAGCAGAGATCCCTGTCAATGATATTTCCTTCATTTACTTGTGTTAAAAAAAAACCTGTAGTATACTTCATTTGACAAAATTATTACAGTGAAGATATCTGCATCTGAGCTAAATACATTGACTGCCCGTGTGGCCAATGGGGACAACTGGCAATTGCAGAGTGCATCTCATCTCACTCACAGCAGAGGTATATTACAGATGAGATCAGCTACATGCCAGAAAATTTCTCTTTCTGTCCACTATCTACAGGAGGGATCTGGATCCCCAGCTCAGATGTCTGTACTGTATATATGTCAAGTTGAGTGAGTTGAACCGTTAGCATTTCATTGACACCTCAACTGAAAAAGTAGCATTAGAACCCTTCAAATCAGTGTGCCCTTTTAAAGTTTAGCATTTGCTATAGATCTTTTTATTTTGCATTTTTTACTTATGACTCAGACTTTGCCTCAAAATGTCCTTTTTACTTCTCTTCTATAATTACTGAAGTCTAGCTGCATTAGTAACACAAATTCTTAGAAAAACTTTGGAGAACAGTTAGCAGAAAAGATGTTATAAAATGCATTTTGTTTTAATGGTATTAACTGACTTTTTAAAATATTTACATTAAAATTGTCAATTTGTAAAATAATTAAAATAAGGGAATATCTTCTAAAGTAACAGAAAACTACTAAACTTTCTCTCTATGAATGGATGAAACCACAACAAAAATACAGAAAAACATAGAATCTATTGATTTCATACCGATTTGCTGAACCAACCCCCTTCTTATACTGTAACTGGAAACAGATACCTACTCTTTTACAGTTGCTGTAGCACATTAGTAAGTTTTCAGACTCTTCACTACCTAAAGCTTCATTGGCATTTCAAGCTGTGCCCACTCATTGATCCCAGATCTGAAACATACCAGTAAATACAAATTCCTGGTCAAAACATTTGTCTTGACAAGTCACTTACTTCAAGGGAAAGTATTTTTAAACACTATGTTCCAAAGAAGTGTACCCTGAACTTGAGCAGACTTCAGAAGGGCGTGAAAGTTTTCTACCTGAAAGGTTCATTGAATTATGCACAGATATACCAACAGTTCAGGTCTGTTCCAAAGTTCCACCTACCTAACCCTTTTCTGAAAACATTTTGGAAGCTGCATAGAGGATGACCTAAGACAGCCTGTCCAGGGCT
The DNA here is from genome assembly GCF_000699245.1 of Pterocles gutturalis. Lineage (NCBI taxonomy): Eukaryota > Metazoa > Chordata > Aves > Pterocliformes > Pteroclidae > Pterocles > Pterocles gutturalis. The sequence goes on along the minus strand of NW_010097888.1, from coordinate 12,924 downwards.
TTTATTTCTGGCAAATTTCTGACATGCTTTTTTGTTCAGAGGGGAATGTGTGCTAAAAGCAATGCTCAAGTCCATTCATTAATTAGGGGAGCATTCCTGAACTGGAGTAGAAATCCAGCGTTCAACAAGTTTCAGAAACAGCCTGACGTAAACACAAGTAGATGCTCTTTCTGGATGTCTATATGTACATGAATTGTACGCAGTCTTATAAACAGGTGCTTCCAGAAATACTGTCAAAGTCTTTAACGTTAAATTCCTGACATAGGTTAAAATAGCTTGCATGTCAGACCTTTTTTCCCAGTAAATGGGACAGAGGCATTTTTCATTGACAAGCTTGCTTCAAAGAATAAATAATGAAACGCTGGCTGCGGAGAAATCTGATCAACAGATTAAAGGAGATGATTTTGATAGGTTCATTTGATGCCCACTTCCAGAGAAATTTTTAAAACTTTGGAGACCTCCTTGTTATATGTAATGATGTTGCTATGCTAACACAACATAAATGACCCATATTCGAGTAGCAATACATTAATTACATTGGACTTTTATACCATACGAGCCACGTAACTATAATAAAAGACACTGTCATTTCTCTTGTATGGTTTATTGTGGTTATAAATTTGAATATGTAAACCACAATTTAACATACCTTTTCAACCCTCAGGAAGTAAAGTTGTGGACATCATGTATTTACTCAAAGTGCTCAGTATGAACATCAGGCATTCAAGAGAAGACCAAGAGTCAGTTCCTGAGATATTACTGATAAGGGTGGGAAGCTTCCCGTACTCACCAAAGCCACAGCAGCACTCGTTTACGTGAGTCAAAGGACAGTATGTGTCCTAACCAAGAACGTCAGCTGCACTGAAAATAACTCACTGAAAATAGAAGAAAAAATGTTTTTTGTCTCTTATTATATTTAATTTTGATCCTATCTTAACAGTAGCTTTACCTTCTCTTGTTTCTTCTTTTTTTTTTTGGTCAATATGGCCAAGAAACCACTTCATTATACTTTATTAACATATATTTTTATACTTGTATTTTATTTGTATTTCATTACTTTTACACTTTATTACATGTTTTAATTTCTGTTGTGAAGTATAAAAAAGCTTGACTTATACAATTTCTCACTGTTTTAATTACTTTCTTAACTCCATGATATAGATTTGTTGCTGATGAGTTCCTGTTTCTGTTCTGTCAGACTCTTTTAATTCCTAGTATGCTTATGAGGTTCATTCATCCAGATTAGTATCGCTGCCAGTGAATTAATTATATTGTACAGGTCTCATAAATTTAATAGCAATAAACAGTAGCTGAAGCTACTATTCTGTTTGAAATAATTGTAAGTCTGTTAGTTAATGTCTAGTAGATGTTCCAAGGGAGTCCTTTCTTAAGGTCATGACACCCTCTCACTACTGAAGGAACCTATGCTTAAGTTAACATCTTCTTCACCTTAGATTTTGGGCCAAGCTCAAACCACTTGGCATTCACTCACTTGGTGTCAGCATCTCTCTGAAGTTCTCCCTGAGACTCTAAGACTGGAAGTTTTATTTCCAAATAACATCAGGATCAAACACAAAGGTCCTACACACATTCAAGAATTCAAATTGTTTAATTCTAAGCACTTAAAAGGACCTTCTTTGCAGCACATACAGACATTTAGGAACCTCACAAAACAGGAAAATCAGTGCACTGCAATTGAGCAATATAAATGCACAGCAAACACGTCTGAAATTCTATCTGCAGGTCTCAGTTTCGCAACCCTTTTGACTGCAATGATGTTGCACAAGTATAATGCAAGGCAGAATGTAGCCTTCTGCAATAAATAGTCAAGAGCCAAGAAATTCCTTCTGGTCCGTGTATAATGACAGTTTTTGCTAGCCTCCAAGATCATCAAAAGCACTGTGTGAAGAGCCTCATAATTGTTTTTTTACACTGCTTTTAACGGTGGCATTAACTGCAATCATTTTAGGAAACTGTTTCTGACAACAGGATCTAAAGAGATCTGTACTGCAATACTTCTGATTATGAAATTATTCTAGGAATTCAGGAAGTAAATCAGGATGTCCTTCTCCACTGTATAGGAGAAACCAGATAAAGTCAGTTCAGCTCCCTAGAAATCAACGTTACAGCAGCCAAAAATTTGGCCCAGTGTGTTTTAATGCCTGGAAAGGACACAAATTTTCCACTTTCCGCGTTAAGGATGAATCATTTTTCTTTGTTTTAGCAGCAATGTTAAAACAAAGAATAGAGAAGGTGTATGCCAGAGACGAGGGGGGTGAAGGAGGATTTGAATCATTTTGAATTGTTGAAGACCTCAGTTTAATATGAAAAAGATTATTTCAACAATCTTCAAATGAATGAGCCAATGAGGAGGGAAAGCCATACTTTTTGTATTAAATCAGTCCATTCATTTAACAGTTGGATGTGTTGATAGCTGAATTACCATCTGCCATATAACCAGATGTTTTCCATCCATGTTTTAATGAATCTTATTTTTCTAATCAACTTTGTATAGAGTAAAAATCTGCTTTTAAGAAGCGTTGCATTTTCCTTACACTGCACTACTTTGGCCTGTCAAAATTACAGATTATCTTATCAAATTTAAGTGTTTATGTGACTTTGCTTCCTTTTATGGCATGAAATGCACCCTTTCTTAAGCAAGGATTCTCTCTCATCCTTTCAAAAACACAGTAATGACACTGCAGGCTTTCTTGAAGCAAGGCTGTGGCAATCCATCCGCAATTTGAGTAAGAGCATGCAGACACTGAAATAATTGCCTCCTACTATTACCCATGGGCTCTCAAGTAATTACCTGTTTCCATTAGCATTTTATTTGATTCACTAATTACCTTCGGAAATGCTGGTTGGATGTCCACTACCTGAAAAGATTACATTCAAATTAACCAACAAAGATTTCTCCAAAGCTGTTAGCATGAAATTACAAGGCAATGTGGTGTATATGAAGAGTAGAACAGTAAAATCTTCTATGCAAGTCCTTTAATTTTTGTTTGTTCAAAGTCACAAAAAGTAGCATAGATTTACAAGCAGGAGAGAAAAGAGAGTGACATCTGTCTTACATTGGTGCTGATCATGCAAGCAGCTTACTGTGGAAGGATATCTATGTCATTTAGGTCTGGTCCATCACATGAAAGGTTATATGAGCACACTTGAACAGAGTTTATTAAAGGATTGACCACTGAAATGTAGAAATATTTGAAGAATCTAAATCTGTTATTTTGGCAAAGCTCTTTGTTTAATTAGTGTTTAATATCTAGATGTTTAGGTGTATATTGCGCTTGTTAACAGACAATAGAAAAGTGTTTCTTTTTAAATGCTCCAAAGAAGAGAATCCATTATAGGTTTTTACCAGGGAATTATTTTCCATAAGCAGGCTCAGTGTAGTTCATCTGCTTTTTTTGATTTCTTATAGTTAAATATCTACTTGTACTTCTGCCCTTTTTTTGTTGCCTATGAATAGAATCTCCTAATGTTTAGCCTCAGGCACATATATATACATAATTATTTATACATAGGCAAAATACCAAGCCTCTGATGGATGCCAGCAGCTTGTTATCCTGCAGAATGCTGTCATGTGGGCACCTCCCAGACCTTCCTTTTGGGAAGTAGTGACCATTGCAACTCACCAACAAAAACTGTGCCAATTCTCCCCACAAAAAATAAAGGTGACTTCAAGCACGTAACCGTATTGGTAAAATCAGTTTGAGTCCAGTGAAAGGTGTTGGCCACACTGTCACAAACACACACAGAACCAACACATATATCTAAAAGGTCAAGAAATTCTTTACAATGTTCTTGAAAGTGCTTTTTCTTTTTCTCTCCAGACTGCCTAAAAGGAACTTAAAGCTCAGAAAAACAAGTTGAGGCAGTTATGTGGTACAGGACACTCCTCAGTGAAGTGAAAGAACTGAATTCATTCATTGACCAAGGCTGCCTCCCAATTTAGGTCATGGATTTGAATTTGGAGGTGCCAGCTTCTTTTCAAACACATGCCCTAATCTCTATACTATAGTATACATTGGAATGGGCCTCTGCACAACTTAAGTAATTCAGCATTAATCAGAATAGAAAAAGAGTTTACAGATCACTGGTTATGCCATGTTGGAGAAGGAGATTTAAATATTACTACCCTAAGATTTGGTTATAAGTAAATTTTTATGACAAAGAGAAAGCATCAAATAGAAGGTTGAGAGCCAGAGTTTCAAACAGTCACTAAGGTAGTGAATCAGAGAGCTTACTGCCAAAGTAAGAGATACAGGTTGAAGCCCACTGAATGAATTAGAAAGAGGATAAACAGGACCCCAAGGATTTTTTTTTTTTCTCCTGGGCAAATACCATAACTTTAAAGTGCAAGGGAAACGTCATCTGCTCTTTGATCTTGTGAATCCCAGCCTTGTAAATCTATTTAAAAGCAGTTTAAGCCTTGAAAGTAAAACAAAACTTATCATTTGGTGGAAAAAGGGTCGTTTTAAGTTGAAATTAACTTTTTGACTTACTAAAGAGTTATCAACATTTCTCTTTGTTTTCCCACTCTCAGTTCTAGTTTGTTTTTCAGTTCAACCACCAAAATGAACCAATATTCACAAAGCTCTTTGACCAATATCCTTCTGTAAACAGCCTATTTCTGTTCAATATTTGGAGCAACGTGTCAAACCATGTTTTTAGATCAGCAAGCTGCCTGCACATCCGTTTAGTCTCATGTAGTCCTATGCTCAGCTACACAGGTTTCCCATAAATTTAGAGGAGAGAGCTTAGCGTTGTCTTGGGCCATCACGTCCTTGCCAAGATCCATCCCATTTCTGCTGATAACTTGCCCCACTGGCCCTTTTTATAGCACCAGTGGCCCTTCCTCACCTAACATTAACTATCTAAAATGTAGTTATCCAAGTTACATTTTAGTCAGTGGAGAGAAACAGACATCTCCATAGTGAGATTCATGCTGATGAATCTTGCTCCCTGATAGTACTACACTCATGTCTTGTGGCTGGCCAACTTAGCCACTGAAAGTCTCTCCCTCATTAACTGCAGAGGTAACCAGCTAAGTGGCTAAGGCTTGGCAACTAACCTAGACAAAAATATAAGTAAAAGTGCTCTAGCAATCTTGGCTACATAAACAGTGTCCATACTCTGAAAGGGAAATATTAACATGCTTCTTATTGCTCAACCACTTCTTTTTCCTGAAAGATGACCCACTAAATTTGAGCCGTAAACAGTGCTTCAGCTCTCAGGTACCTAATAGAAGGCAACCTCAGTGGACTATGTCTCTGTGTGTGAAAAGCTAAACATGATGACATTATCTCATGCTGTTTGGGTAGAAGCCCTCACCAAATCTAAATGAGAAAAAACAAAGACAGAAAAGTCCCTTCATGCAGTCTCCTGGATTTTTATCAGTATCCACTATATGCATAAATCTCATTAGTATGTATCAGTCAAGCAAAAATCTAGGATCTAATTTTCTATTTTCTGATGGAAATCTTGAGTCCTTTAATATAAATTGATGCTGCTAGTTCATTTCCTTTGTATCAAGTTTTCTTATACTTTACTATCTTTGACAGTCCAGAGTGAAGTGAATGATTAGTTGCAAATAATATTCCATCACTGGTAATACAGAGTAATAATACTGAAAATAGCTTTCTGCAAAAGCAAGTAGCGATTAGTTGGAGATGGCTCTGACGATGTTGTTTGATGTGATCTGGTAATTTTGGTGTAACTCAATAAATATTCAGGGCACTAAGACCCAAGCTGATTGAAGGCTTTAAAAAAACTAAAGCAAAAGTTTAATGGAAATTTAGGAGTATAAATCATAGAATCATAGAATCATAGAATCATAGAATGGTTTGGGTTGGAAGGAACCTTAAAGATCATTTGTGTCCAACCCTCCTGCCATGGACAGGGACACCTCCCACGAGACCAGGTTGCTCAAAGCCTCATCCAGCCTGGCCTTGAACACCTCCAGGGATGGGGTATCTACAATTTCTCTGGGCAACCTGTTCCAGTGCCTCACCATCCTCACAATAAAGAATTTCTTCCTAATATCTAGTCTAAATCTACCCTCTTCCAGTTTAGATCCATTACCCCTCGTCCTGTCACTACATGCCCTTGTAAAAAGTCCCTCCCATGAATTAATGAATAAACAAATAAATAAAATTTTAAAATTAAAAAATAATTGATTCATTTTAATTTTGAAGCACACGGAAGTGTATGACACATATCTGTCCTGTTAGTCATCTGAAAAACAGTATCTCACATGTCAACAGAAAGATTTCTTGATTCTGGTTCTTTTCAGAACAGCAACTATCCCAGGGAAGTTGACAGTGTCTGTCCCAGTTTCATATTTAAGTCCACTGGTGACATTAAATGCATCACAAAATTCCTTAGAAATTATGACTTTGATTCAAAAACATGGCTGGTATTTGTGAGTTGTAACAAAGGAAGAAATAACAAATGAACACGTCATGAGAACCAGAATCCACCGCAGTTTACTGTAGCCATGACAGAGGACAGCAGTAAATAGATCTTGGGTATGAGGCCTGTGGGAAAACTGTCATTGTAATTTGTGTGAGCTGTGATATAATTTCAATGCATAGCAGCTGGTGGTCCAGAATTTCAGATAAAATGCTGTGAAAGGCCTGATTTTGCTCCCAGTAAAGTGCATTGTATTGTATTTGTACGTATACCTAGAAGGGTGTGATAATTAAATCTTACATGAGACAGACTGTGAGATATAAATTTCAGCCTTGTTTCAGACATGTGCTGAAGATCATATCCAGTGGGGCCAGTTGTAAAAGTCACTTCATGAAAACACATTCAAATGGTGTGATTCAACACAATTCCTTTGTGTAATGCTGATTGTTGGCACTGATAACCCCTGAGAGTCCAGGCAGGATGCATACAATGACCCTATCTATCATGGAGCTAACTGATAGCCTTACAAGTAAATAAACTAACAATAATGACTTCATGGAGGCTCTGGGTCTCCTAGTTCTCAATGAAGCAGGTCATACTGATAGCTGTTTTCTAATTATGGGAGATGTCTGGATGACTTAAGAGCAGTTTTGGTAAAGTAACATTTACTCTGTGGTGGATACTTAGTGAAGTCAGTAAGTTTAGATTCAGCCAAAGGATAGCAGCATCCAGTGTGCAGTCTATCTAAATTACTATTTTGTAGGAGAAGGAACTTGTCTTGATATTTATCAGTAAATACTGCAGATGCCACACAAGAGGTATAGTGGTACTGATGAGGATGATAATGACAGGTTGTGCTTTGGGGCGGACATGTAAAACACCTGGCCCACTGTCAGAATGATAGTCAGGAGTATCAAAAGTTTATTAAACTGTTTCAGGGAATCTCCTGAGGGCACATTGTTTTGTTACTTATCTAACACTATTTCTGTTGCTTCCCAGAGTCTGCTCTAGGTGTAAAATATTTGCTTATTACTTTGCTCTACTGACCTAGCATTGTCTGAAACAGGGCTGCCAATTCATGTTATTTTATCATGGTTGTTTCATGACATCAAGAAAGCTCTTTCCACTAGACATTACAAACAAAAACAAACAAGCTTTGTTCTCAGTAACCCTGAACCGTAGGTGAGAGATTTCTGGATCAATTTACTGAGATATTTAAAATTAAAAAAGAAGGGTAAGTAATTGTGACATGTAATAAAATGAATTTAAAAAAGAAAACCAAATATGTTCATGGTGTCATAAATTAAAAAAAAAACAAACACATCATTTTCAAAGCAGTAGAATGCAACTTCTGTTTAATCCTCAGATAATAGCAAAAGTGCATTTTGTTAGCCTTGTCTAACACAGAATCTTATTCTTACCTATATCAGGAAATACCAATCATTAATGCAGTAGAAACTATATATAAATGAAAAAGCAACACTATTGCTAAAATTGTTTGCTAAGGAAAAAAATCCTTGGCTTTTTTTGTTGTTTGTTTTCAAGAACACAGTACCACTTACTGGACAATATCAATCCACTAATGCTTAGTTTAGAACAACTAGTCCTTTGCATTCTGTTTTGGTAATGTTTGAAAAGTTAATCCCTCAAAGAGACATTTCTAACGACTGAATTATAAATTAATTCTATTTAAATATCATTTTGACTTCAAGGGGCTTTACTATAATTGCTCGTTTCGATTCATAGTTACATCATCCTTAAATTTCTTCTCAATTTCTACATCAAAGCAGGAGGAAAAAGCACATGCATTCTACTTTCGTAAAATTCATGGAAAGAGGCCTTTGTACCTACTAATATATGGAAAATGCAGTAGGCCTTCGAGGCAGTCAATCAACACAATTATTTTTTATCCCCATGGTATAAAATCATTGCAATTGGAATGGCATTTTTCTATCATTATGGCAAGAGTTCTTCCTTCTTGAATCCAGACATTTAATGAGTGGCTACGGTGGAAGCAAGCTGACCAAAACCTACAGGGACCATGACCAAAGGAAACAGGCACGTACCTTGGGGACAACCTACATCTCAGGTGCCTTTCTGTGTTGTTGGCAAAGGGAGACAAGAATGACTGAGTTACACCTCAAAAAATATGGAAATTAAATCCACTTTAAAAATTAATTTCATGGCCATTAATATATAGAAAAAATAGGTAAAAACTATTCAAGTAATCAGCTAGACCATCATGTATTTTAGCCCAACCACACTTCACCTCTAATAGAAAAAAATACTTTCCAGAGGAAAGGGATGTTTGGGCTACATTATTTTGTACTTCAAGGTAGACTAAGGAGCAAAGGAAGTAGAATTTGGAGAACATACTTTGTCTTTGGCAGGAGACACAGTGATTCCAACAGGCATCTGAAGAGAGCTCTGTGAGGAAATGTACTCTGTTATATTCATCTGGCCTTTTGTCTCCAAGAAAAAGACCCTTGCCAATCTACCAGAGCATAATTAGTCAAGACACTTTTCTTTCTTTATCTGAAGGTAATGCATCTTTTCTTAAAAATAAATTATAACTATCAGTAAGGGTTTTTATTAGTTGAAAACTGTGAAAGGAACAAGAAGGATAAATATAAGGAAAGGCGGCAGCAGTTGCATGTGTCCTGAAATCAAGCCTGGATGAGTTGGGGAGTTCAAGCTCCTTCACAGATCATTGAGTTTGATGAAAAAATCTCTGTATAAAGCTTTATGACCTGCAAAATAAGTAGTCCAGACACTGCAGAAGCTGTCCTGTGTGTCAAGGATAAGCAGATGTGTAGAGTTTAAAAACAAAGCAAAAGCACTCTCCTGTTCTACCCAGCCATAGTCAGTGTCTGGTGTGACTCGAGTAGCCCTTCACACTGACAGCATCATGTCGCTATAATGATTTCTTTAGGATTCCCCCTCCCCCCCTCCAGCTATACAAGATGTAACCACCCAGAGGCAATCAATTCTTTACATTTTTATTCCCACCCTCTTTTGCCTAATTAGTTTGAAAATTAGAAGTGAGAAAGAATCATGTGTCTTATGTAAGACAAAAAGCAATACAGTTGTTACAATATATTTACAATAGAAACCTCTTCCCAGTTAGAAGGGAATAGATTCTTTTATTTCAGAAAGCAACTATTTGCATTAAGCAAAACATTTTAATTACTCAAGCTAAAACAATAACTTCTGTGATGACCTCAGTGGAACTATTACTGTCTAACGCTGGAAAAAGTTTCTGTATCTTACAATAGCACCCAGTGCATTCTGAACTCCCACTGGAGTCTGTCTCAAATCACAGCACACAGAGGATGCAGCAAGGAATATGCAAAATGTGGAACACAGCCAAGTAAAGCTCAGTAGCTTCCCTCAAAAGGAGTAAAAAATTGTCAAGTTTTACCCTTCACTTGTAGTATTAAAGACTCCACTCAAAACTTCTACCACATCACTGCCTTTTGTAACAGTGTGGCATAGATATTAAGTAATTGAGAAATATGTTCTTCTACAGAAGTGAAGTTGAACAAAGATGTTGTGTTTTTAAATGTCCTTTGAACTAGTCGATACATTGAAACAGTATTTTGTGCATAAATCTGGACTTTTCTAGGAGCATAAAAAGAAAAGAGATCTTAAGTTTGGGACTGTAATTATTACATTGGAAATTCAGAATAGTTTTCTCATAGAGGTTAGACATAGAAAGAAATCCTGACAAAAATGCTTTTTGTCCAACTTAGGCAGAGTTATTAATATGACCCACAGTACATTGCTACAGATGCAAAAGCTATCAAACGGTCTGGGAAAGTTTTTCTTTAAATATGGCTTCACAGATGTTCAATCACTTGATGTTTGCAAGCAGAATAAATATTATGCCTGTAGTATATATTCCCATTAGCCCTCTGTGACCCAGTCTAGCTTTTCTCTTAAAGAAAACATGCAGCATTGATGCACTATTCCTTTCCTTTGCTATGAAATTTAATAAAATAATGACGAAAAATTTGCTATTACATAACCCACAATAGCATTTTAAGTCACAAGCAGTGTAAAGTCACAGATGAAAACTGGTTATGGAAAGTTTTCCTATTTTCTGTCTCCTACAAGCTACAGTTTGGAAAGCCTGTTATTAATTCAAAGGGAAGGTACATCTCCGTGCTGGATGAAAAACATGAAATTAAAGGTGTTTGCATAATGGATACTCAGAAACATCTGCAAGTGTTTGTAAATTTGATGTGTTGTCTATCGTGCATTCCAAAAAAAAAGTCAAAGTTTAGTTTACAATAATTACTAGAATGGAAGAAAAATCCAAGATCAATACCAGCACAATTCTGAGATCACTCTAGGTTGTCCTCTTCAGATAATTAGTCCTTGCCAAATATCCATTCGATGGTATCTGAGACACAATGTGAGGAGAGGTTTGTATTTGCAGTATGAAAAAAGCATGGTTCTTATGAAGGTTTGCAGTGGTGGCTGGCACCATCTCTTGGATGACAAGAGAACTTATCTATGCATGGTGTCATGCAAGGATAGCTATTCTGTTACAGCTCTTCTACAATAGCTGTACAATTTTTACATAGGGTAAGAGCCTCTTATTCTGTTTAGTTGCATCTGTGTTCCACTGTGAGAAGAAGGTTGAGCAAAGACACTTTTAAGATCACACTGTAGCTTTATATAAGTTAACTTCTGTTTGTAGATAAATACCACTGCTGCAAGGTGATTTATAAAACAAGTGCCTACTTTGGAAGCTCAGGTGTTGATTTTGGACAAAATTGTTCACTACCCTGTCAAAAATCAAGGGGAATCAGCAAAAATTTTGTTTTTTTAGAAAAATAAGTGTATTTAATGATTCATCCTTTGCTGCAAAGTAGATGTGACTGTGTTTTAAGATCAGAAGCATATCTGGCTGAGTAACTCAGAGTAAGTTGAAAACCCAAGAGAGCTGGTAAATGCTGCCATGTGGATTAAATAGCTCCGGTCCTTTCCTTTGGAAATGGAGGTGATGAGCTCTGCTCATTCTAACCCATTTTACTGCAGATACACCTTATTAAAGGATTGCATCGGTGGCAGGTGGACCATATGGTGTGTTGTAGGAAATATGTGTTATGACATGAAGGGATATCAGGTGTTTAGTTTTATTTCATCATTCTGTTCCCTGGCAACTGTATATAAAAAAACCCTCTTCTTTTTCCAGTGAATTATGGAAATACACAACCAATCTATCTTTCATAAGCATCTGAAAGAAACAGTATGTTCTGATCTAGTTTCCTCATTTTCACAGCTATAAACAGGGGCTAAAATCTAGTCTACTTTTCTTCCATGAAGAAAATACACAAAATTTGTGTCAAGCACTTTCTTTAGGTCATTGTTTATACTCTGCTTGCACAATGAGGCTCCTGAGTAGTTCTGAAATAAAACCAAAAAATAATAATTAAGAGACTGTTAAGGTTAATATGAGAAACAGCTTTAACTGAAATTCTCTCCTGTGTTTCTTTCTGAAAAGTGATAGAAACATTACACTTTTCATCACTTTTTTCAATTTTCATCACCCTCCAAACTATGTAAAAGTTGACTTACATTCTCTGCTTCCCTCCATTGTCATTTCTAGTGGCTTTCCAAAGCAGAACTCAGCAACAGTTTCTTGGTGCAATGGGGTTTTTTGTGTGTGTTCAGTGACATTGAAACACCTCCACAGAAGCATATCAGTTTCCTTGAAACTTGTACTCGTCAAAGTTAGTGTGGGATTTTGTTTGTTACCCTTGAATCCCAGGCAATAATACAAAAGACAAAGGTTCAAGTCGTGTTCATCTTGGTTTAAAGCAGGAACTTGCAGTATGGTGTCTCAACTCTGCGCGATTGCCCTAAATCATAATCTCTGGGCTATTCTGGAGTCTAAATTTCAGGCTGGAGGGAGGTGATGGGAAGTGAGACAATCATTTTCTTTTTCCACAGCATCGAAAGGTCTTGGATATTGCAGTGTAATAAGGAAAGAAATAATCATCACTTCTCTGAACCCTAACAATATTAGTGTTAATTATGTGGGAAGCTGTATGAACTCAGTGATGAGGATAAAAAACAATTTGTAGTAGGTATCTGCACAGTGCCTTAATTTGACCCATCGATTGAATAGAGCACAAGCCCTACAGGGGAAAAAAATCACACAGGAAGATCAGACATCTGTTCTTTGTATGTGCTCCAGTCTCCATAGGGGAAATAACCCTCCATTTCCTGTACATATTACAAACACTTGCTAGACAACAAAAGAATGTGAAGTACCATCTGGGTTGTGGAAGACATTTATTCCAGCAGCTATAGGCTTGTTCACTCTGCTCCCCTCTGCTTTTCATTCATTCCCTTGATGATACCCCTTCTCCCATATCTGTCGCTCTTCTAACACTCATCTCTGTCTTCCCTAATCTCTCTTCTCTTCCAGAATGCTGTGCCCACCTTTGGAGACAACGATAGCAAGACCTAGACAGGCTGGAGATTTGG
>NW_010097887.1:8399-41823 GCF_000699245.1 Pterocles gutturalis | reverse complement strand
GATGATGGAGAGTGGTCTAGCAATGACTAGCAATTGACCTATTGGACAACAAAGGCAAGGTCCCATGCTGAAGAGCTTCAGGTATAAATAAACAGCTCTTGCAATGGTTTGAAGGGAGGCAAAATTATACAGCAAGTAAGTGACAAAACCAAAACTTTGGTTTCCTGACTGCATGTTTAATGACTAACCCACTTCTTTAGGATGCCTATAAAATAGACAGAGCTTCACATAGAGGCAGGGGCATAGAGGCAAATGTGAGTGTACGTACAAAGGAAATATTGCTGTATGTGAGCTGGACACTGAACTCAAATGCTGTTGGGGCTAATGGAAAACTTTACAAAAGAAGAGTTGTGGTCAGTTGTTCCATGTCAAAGTGGACACTGGTGATGAGTGGCATTCTGAAGGGTTCATCAGTATTGGGACTGGTGTTGTTTAACATCTTTGTGGGAGGCATGGACAGTGGAATCGAGTTCACCTTCAGCAAGTTTGCCAACACCAAGCTGTGTGGTGCAGGCGACACGCTGGAGGGAAGGGATGCCATCCAGAGGAACCTTGACAGGCTTGGGAGGTGGGCCCATGTAAACCCCATAAAGTTCTAACAAGGCCAAGTGCAAGGACCTGCACCTGGGTCGGAGCAATCCGAAGCACAAATACAGGCTGGGTGGAGAACGGATTGAGAGCAGCACTGAAGAGAAGGACTTGGGAGTGTTGGTTGATGAAAAGCTGGACATGACCTGGCAATGTGTGTTTGCAGCCCAGAAAGCCAACCATGTCCTGGGCTGCCTCAAAGAAGCGTGACCAGCAGGTCGAGGGAGGTGATTCTCCCCCTCTACTCCACTCTTGTGAGACCCCACCTGGAGTACTGCGTCCAGCTCTGGAGTCCTCTGCACAGGAAGGACATGGACCTGTTGGAGTGAGTCCAGAGGAGGGCCACAAGGATGATCAGGGGCTGGAACACCTGCCATATGAGGCCAGGATGAGAGAGTTGGTCTTGTTTAGACTAGAGAAGAGAAGGCTCCAGGAAGACCTTACAGCAGCCTTCCAGTACCCGAAGGGGGCTACAGGAGAGATGGGGAGGCACTCTTTACCAAGGAGTATAGTGATAGGATGAGGGGTAACAGTTTTAAACTGAAACAAGATACATTTAGATTAGATATTAGGAAGAAATTTTTTCCTGTGAGGGTGGTAAGACACTGGAACAGGTTGCCCAGAGGAGCTGTGGATGCCCCATCCCAAGGCCAGGCTGGATGAGGCTTTGAGCAACCTGGGCTAGTGGGAGGTGTCCCTGCCCATGACAGAGAGGTTGGAACTCGATGATCTTTAAGGTCCCTTCCAACCCGAACCATATGATTCTATGATTTCCACGGGAAAAATGATCCACAAGATCAGAAGTTTCTGGGAAAACATCAGCTTATTTCAAATGTTGTAGGAAATCATAAAAATGTAGTGTTTTAGCTTTTTAACCTCCTTTTCTCTCATAGGTTTTTAGGATGATAGCGATAAATACACACAGTCAAAACACTGCAGTAAAATAGATTCAGAACATATAATTTTGTGAAAAGTTCCCAGAACACTCTCCACTTGAGTCAGGACAACAGTGAACTAAGGTTCCGGGGAAGTCTTGGGATCTTTTTCATCAGTCAGCTCTGGTACAACAAGGGAAAATGTACAGCCAGGGTGTGCCAAGGAACCAATCGATCAAAAGAGCTGCACGGGGATATGTGGCCATACCCTTTGCAAACAAGACCATGCATGTACATGCCAACACAATTACTTTGTTTACATTTGCCAGGAGAAAATGGAATGTAAAGTAGTCTGTAAATAGCCAATAAATCTTTCTCCCAATGTTTTATGTGTTTCTACCTTTGTCAGGAAGGAACTTGTTTTTTTAAAAAAAACCTGAAGTTAATGCAACTAGCTCAAATGTGGTGTTTTAGTGGACGAGAGAGTGGAAAAGGTATTGATTGTTCTGCCATTCCCTAGAGGGGGTCTTATCTCCATATAAACCTTTTTAAGAGCTTCAAACACATTTCTAAAGAAAAACAAAGACATCCAGAAACTTAGGCAGACTCTTTCCTATTTAGTAGAGCAATGCTCCCAAAAAGTAGCATCAACACAAAAGGACTGTGGCAGGTGACTGAAACAATTGGTCTTACAGCTCCTCTCTCTAAATCCATACACTGTGCAAGCTAGAGATAAACCATCTGTACACCTACAATGAGCCACTTGATGTAAAGACTAATTGTTATTTTTAACAGAGAAACAGACTACAATTACACTGTACATTCTTCAAGGTTTGGGGCAAATTTGGGGATAAAACTTTCTTCCCCCCTTCATCCTTTTGCCCTGCAAAATAGCTCCTGGGTTTTCACTGAGACTTGTAGCACTGAGTTCAGATATGTCATAAATCTGGTGAATATACTGTCTGCTCAGAATAGTTTGTTCAGCCCAGGGTTTAATTCTGTGTTGCAGTGTGCAGCACAGCCAAAAATTGCCACAGTAGTTTATAGGGAAGCACTGCTAATACTGAAGGGCTTTTTTCCCCCCTTTCCTTCTGAGGGGAAAATATGACTTTGCTAAAAGAATGATTCTACTATGCAGCCTTAAAGGCTGAATTGACTGTAATGTATAGTTGACTTCAGAAGCCTAAATGGTTGGTGTTTCATCTTTCTGCCAGGACATTCGTCTTCTCCAAAAACACTATCAGTCTCTGTTTGAATGTGTGCACAGCTGTGATGTTTGAAGACACTGAGTGAAGTATCGTGTATTAAACATTTGTAATTGTTTTCACTGGACTGTGACCTGAATTTAGTAACATCTGACCGATGGCTACTACCAACAGGATATCCCAGTGAGTGAGAGGAAGATCCTGTGTCAGTGCATTTGCTGGAGTTAGACCATCTGAGTTTCTCTTTTGTTTAATATGTTCAGAAGTCTGCAAGGAAATCATCTGCAATGGGGAAAGTGCCAGAGCTTATCAGAGAGATAAGAAAGCTGTCTGAGCTTCCTGGACCTCTTTGTACTTGGGAATACTCATTGACCAATTGTGGCATAGGCTGGCAAAAGCAACTGAGTCTTCAAATCTGTCTTTGTTGGACGCTGTGTCCACATTTCGTGTTTCTCTGGCATAGCTGACCCTTCAGTCAGGATCAAGATATAGTGTGAAGTTAAATTCCTGTTTTATTTTTGTCTCTGCTCCTTTTCTCCAAGGTGACTTATCTTTGTAGAGAATCCTGCTACTGTCTGACAGTCTTTTCCAAGACTCTTTTTCTGATGAACTGAGAAAAACTGGAGTGTAATAACCATTAATTAGTTTTTTCTTCAAAGTGCTAACAGTCAACTCCATTGGCCATTTCTCTACCACAGTGACCTCAGAGAAATGTTATATGACAGGGACTACAAAGAACTTGTACTTGATCTTGACCTGAGGACTTTGGAAAATACTTTAGGAAAGACATGCAGTGTGGTTGTTTGCAATAGCAAGAGACTGGACTCATAACCCAAAGGGCACTGACCTGTTTCATATTCCTAAAAAAGCAAGAGCAGATCTGCCCCAGTTGGAAACTTCATTTGGTAGCAACACTCATGTCTTCCTACAAAGCCTCCAGCCATGTGAGGGTAAAAAAATTGCAACAAGACTGTGTGAAAGTGAAGGACCTTTTAATGAACTCTTGGTTTTGGACAGTGCATAGGGCTTGATTCACATCCATGTATAAAAAAAGGTCACCACATTTGTTAGGAAAGAAATGAAATGTACATCTGTACTCTACTTAATCATAAAGCCAAGAGCTGTTGAAAGGGACAAAGTTGCATTGATTTACTATTTTGTCAGACTGTTGAATTAACAGTGCAGACAAAAAGATGATGAGAAAAAGAAACTGATCCTTCAAAATATAAATATTTCATTGGTATGATTACTTCAGTTCTACCTGGAAAACTTTGACAGGTTAAAGAACCTCTGAAAAGAAACAAAATGTTTTCCATCCTGAAATGCTTTGTCCTACTTGAATTCCTTTTCTTACTGTTTTCAGAGCAGTCACCATACCAAAAAAAATGGTGAAACACACCCCACTTTTCCTCACATTGACTTCCTTCATGTGTTTCCTTGAAGTGTTCTTATGTCATTGCTCTTCTTTCTTCCAATCAATGACCATTTAGTGAGAAAACAAAGAAATATCTTGTCCAAAGTGCACTCAGATTAGGGAGCAACATAGTCAATCAGTCAGTTGGCAGGTCCAGAAATAAGCACTAGCCACAAGACAAGATGATATGGTGTCAGTTGCACAAGACAAATTTTTTGCTTAGAGACCTCAGCATTTTAGTTTACAGTAGCAATGCAATGATTCAAAATTAATCTTCTCTTTGTTTCTGGTTACTACATTTTGGTTTAACATTGCAGAGTGGTCTCAGAACACATGATCTGCATTTCTTTTGGCCAAAACTAAACCAGAAGGTTTGGTCTGCAAGTGTATCTCATGTTCTCCAATTGTAAATGGTTGTTCAACCAATAGGCAAAAAAAAAGGGCTACTTTGATATAAGACCTGTAAAGTATATATGAATACAGGCTTCAGGAACTCAGCACCTAATGTTTCTCTTTACTGAGAGAGATCTGCTGAATCTAGTCTGAATCTGCAGTAGTCCCACTAAGGTCTCTTGGTAGTCAAAGGAAAGAAATAGGAACTTCTAGGACATGATTCATCCAGCCTAATTTTTTTGGCATCTCACTTTTACATAATAAATTAATTATGCTACAGAAGCACTCATTTCTCTCCACTGAATCTAGACAACAGGCTTGGAGGTAGCTGTTCTTGATCAGATGAAACACACTTTAGACAGTGTGGAAATCCTAGTCCACTAAGAGAATTGTATAGGGTTAATGCCTGCTAACTTATTTATCAAATACCTGTTTAAATTCACTTGATTGATCCTCTCCATGACTAATTTTATTTACATGCCCTGTCTGCTGTGCCCCATACAACAGTCATTTCTCACTCAACTGAGGTATTGGGCTATCTAACCCTCTTTTCACTGTCTTGTAGCCCTCTCATGTGAGGCCTTTTCCATGATAGCAGATGAATTTAGACTTATGTCAATGCTAACAGTGACTTCTCTGGAGATTTCAGAAGTCTTAAGAGAAAAACTGTTCTTTGTTTTGGGACACATGCTGTTCGCTCTTTGAAGACTCAGTGGGAACATACTGAGGTGGATGTACTACTCTCCCCTAGCAGAATTAAAATATGTATAAAACTGTATTGTCCTACTGGCACATTTATACTTTTTGCAGTTTTGATCCTTGCCTCCTCTAGGAGAACCTGTCCTCCTTTTCATCAAATCCTGTTCCCCTTTCACCCTCCCATCATCCATTTATTCCATTACTGTCACCCTTCAGCAGTCAGATGGTGTCACTGTTGAGCAACGCAAAGCTCCTCTTCCCTCCTGAGAGAAGCACACTGGTAACCAAAGTGATTTGTTCCTAGCACAGGAAGAAAAAGACTAAAGCCTGTAGTGTCACCTTTTTGGTGGTGGTGCCAGAGCCCTTATCCCACAGATATGGCCTGCTTCTTTTTCATCTGTGATTGATACTGAGAAATTAGATCCATCTCAAACAAGAACTGCAGAACACTTGTTAATAACTCAGGAACTGACTTGACTATGGGCCAGAGCTACAGGAGAGCACTTCTCTGGTTGAGGTCAAGTGGGTTCTTTTCACTGTGGGCAGAGACAAATGGCCCATCATCATGACTACCACCAAAAAATCACTGAATGGAGTGTTTGGAAAATGTTTTTAGATGAATTAGCTCATTTTAGAGTCAGAGGTACAGTTTTACGCACAGCAGCATGGACAGAAGGTTAACCATGTCAAACTTCTGCTAGGTGTCCTGCCTTCCACAGACGCAATTTAGTATTGGGTCTTAGCCACAGGTGAACCCAGGAGAGAACTCCTTTCACTGAGATAATAGTGACCAATTAATGAAACAGGTTACTAAGGACAGATGGGGGATTGCTAGATCCTCTTACCTGGCATCTCAGACTCCCACTTCTAGGAAGACAGTTCCCTTCTAGGCAAAATATCTGTCCAGGATCATTACCCTCTACCACAGCACTGAGTATGAAGTGCCTTAATGGACCCTAGTCACCTTTCTGTATGGTACTAAACTTCACCTCTTACTGCTGATGCCTGTGGCTTCACAATTACTTTCCTACTCCCATCAATTTCTAGCACATATCAGCTAGTCTTGTTAGAGCTCCATCATGTATTTTTTTGATGCCTCTACCAGTGGTTGGCATTTTCCTCAGATGCCTCTTGTTCCTCAAACTCATTTTCTTTTTTTCAGATTGTATCCATTGTAGGCCTGCATTTTGAGTAATCTTTTACTAAAAGTGAAATATAACAGGAGCATAAAATTTGCATCTCAGAACTGCAGATTTCCAGTTGTAGTCTTACTGTGTCTATCTAATTTGGACAGGTGTTTCATGGTAAGAGTTACACATTTTATGTTCATATCCAAGAAAACATACCTTTAGAGTCAGGGAGATGAGGTACTGCAGATCTGATAAAAACGTGCATGAAGTTCATCATGACAATCCCTAATTAAAGAGTGAAATGGATCATTCTCTTTAATTAACCTAAGAGGTTTTTACATGCCCACGCAATCTGCACTGGCCCTCCATATTGACAGTATAGTTACAGCAAGAGGGTTCACAGTTGTCACCATTTGGCGCAGGGACTGACTCAATGAAGAGTGAGGCAAAACATGAACATCTCTGTGCCAAGAACAGAGGCGTTACCCATCCTGAAGGACTACAGCCAGATAGACTTGGTCTCAACAGTTTCTGTGGTTAAAGCCCAACTGTTTCGCAGTTTAAGTTCGGGTGGAGGAGGTAAAGTGAGAAAGGAAGAGAGAGACTGATGTTAAGTGACAGGCCAGTGCTTAGGGCACTCAATCCAGCTGGAGAAGACCACAGTTCACATCCCTTCTTCAAATCATTATAAGCTGACACCTGAATGTCTGACTCTGCTGTCGCAGCTGAGTGCCTCAATGAATGTTTAAGCCTAGTCTTGGCTCTTATCCTCTGGAACATTTTGGGGAAAAAAAAATTGTGGATTTTGTTTCTTTTTCCTGCCTTCACTGCAGGATGAAATCTGGTTTTGGAGCCTTTTCCTTTTTTTTTTTTTTTTTTTTTTCCCCTTCCCCTCTCTATTTTGTGAAAAAGAATTCTTGGTTTGGGGCCAGCCCCACCTCCAGTTAACTCCAGTTAACACCATAGACCATTTGACTTGTGATGGGGTGGAACTAACTGCGTCCCACAGAAAGCAGCATTGCACAGACACACTAGTCTGCTCCTGCTCACAGGATCCAGGGGGCTGATCCTCTGTGTGATAAAGTCCATTTCTTTCTCAAACTTCCCTTTCCTCTCCGCTGAGTGAAACAGCACTGTCCTTGAAGGAAGTGAAGCTTCAAATTACCACCTAGTAGCATCTGATCTCTGCCCAAAAAAACACTATTATGTGGCATTACTATTGCCAAGGCCTCCAATTAGCTGCAGCCCTGGACTCTTTTGTTGGTTATCCTAAGGTAATGGGACTTAGCTGAAGCCAGAGGTCTATTGAAACAGGCACCATACAAAGCGATCACAAATTACATGTTCTCTGTCCCAAACAGTGACTTGCCAAAGGTCGCACAAGAAATTACCGGCAAAGGAGAGAACCCAAATCTCCTGTATCCTCAGTCCAGTCCATTAACCAAGAGACCTTCTCCCTCTTGCAGTAATTCCTATGGCTCAATGATAGTTTTTCCAAAACACTAGATGCAATAAATTACACGTGAGATAGAAAATGTGTATTAGCAAGGAACAGAGCTGAGAGTACAACCGCATGTGTTGGTAGGAAGGTTGTTTTTGTTTTTTGCTGACATAGATGAAATGCAAAATAGGAGAAATCTGGTTAGCCTAAGGTGTCACCTGATACACTGAGAGAAAAAGATCAATAAAAAGCTTTATGTTAGATCTTGCATTCCAAGACAGTAGCTATGAAAAGACAATGGCATATCACGAGAAAAATAAACACATGGTTGAATGGGTGACTGGAAAAAAGAACCTCATGAAAGTTACTGGAAAACCAAGGAAGATTTTACTGAGAGGCAGAAAAGAAATAATCATGTTCCGAAGAAAAATAATTTGGAGACATTTTTACTGGAGAAAAAAAAAAATAAGCCTTCAAAGAAAACCTCTCCAAAATTATTAACCAAAAGGTTAATAAAGGTGATATCCTTTTAAATTCACCTCTGGGCCTTGCACAGATGGGAGACAGTGAATTCTAGACCATCTCAAAGGAGTTTGCATACACACTTCTTCAGACTGAAAGGGGCTTCCCCATCCTCCGGGAAATGTAATTGCAAATTGTACATGAGATTCTGAAACGTCAATCGCATGAACAGGCAAGGACGAGATTAACAGAGCTGTCACAAAGAGCTTGTTGATAAAACCAGCTTGAAAACCATAGAGAAGACAGAGAAAGTGGCACCTTTAAAGCACTTATCCAAATTAGAGGAGAGTTTGAGACGGTATTTTCAAAGAAACATTTACCGTCATCCCACTGCAATCTCCCATAGGATGATAACTGCAGTAAGTTGTTCCAGCCTCCATTTAGAGCACATTTTGTCTCTCAATGCTGCTCAGAGATGGAGAAGTGATAGTATTCCTGTTCAGTAGATGAGGAAACTGAGACAGAGAGAGACTACATGAGCTGTGCAAAGTCGCAGAGGAAGTCTAGGGCCATGCCAGGAATAGCAATCGGACCACAGGACTCCTGAGCCTCCATCCAGAGGTTAAAAACAGGGGTATTATTTAACTGAGGTTAATTTTTAGGGCTGCAGGAGCAGATGCCCCCATTGTCCACCAGCCTCAAAGTACAAAGCTTCCTGTATCGAGTCACATGAGGAACCGTGCACTGGAGAGTGCACTCATGGCACACTCACGTGCTGCAGAGAAGAAGGGGTGAGCTGTTGCCATCCCAAAATCTCTCTAAAGTCACAGTCCTCAGCTGGTGCAGAGAACACCACCACAAGCCTTTGGGATGAAGCTGGATGGCTGTGTCCTGAGCGGTGGCTGGCATGCAGGTCTTACACAGGTGGCCCCATGTCCCACTGTAGAGCACATAGCTGCTGCAGTGATGGTGCTGCGGAGGGGAGCAGCTCAGTGAACCTCGTATGTAAGTTGTGAGATTTGTCTGTTCTTCACCGTAGCAGAACAGTAAGCCACATAAATGCTTAGGAGTACAGATCTGTCTAGAAATAATAAAGTCTTGCCAGGACCCTGTCATGGTTTCCCATCACATCTTCATTTCTTAAAGCAGTGAACAAAACATCATTTTGTTTCTTAAACAGGACCCCTCCAGATTTAGTGTGTCTTTATGTTACAGGAATAACAGGTTCTCAGATGAGATTTGCAACCTACATCAGGCCTAATAGAGAGGTGCAGGAAATCTTGAATTAATTTTCTCATCCTCTGTGGGTGTTAGTAATATAAGGCAGAAACCCAGGCAGCAGCGTAACTGAGAAGCAAGGGACATCAGTGTATGCTAACAGCATATTGGCACTGTTGAATGTGCATTTACAGTTTGGAGCCAGAGCATTCACCAGCACTCACCAAGCAGCCTGTGCTTTCATATCATGCAGTGCATTGCATCCTTTTGGCTGTGCAGACAACTATTGGGACAGGGCTGTGTCCACCCCAGCTTCATATTGTGTATGACCCCAGACATTATCCTCCCTCTTTCAACCTCGTTCATTCTGTCTGCCTGATCAGAGAAACACTGCCCATCTGTACTTTTTGCAGTTTTAGGGCTGAGTTAGGAACTGTGTTCCCAGTAGCATCACTTAGTCCCTTTGTGTTCCTTAGGGAATCGTAGGCTGTAAGGGAATGCATGAAGCAATGCTAAAGAGATGTGAGCATAAACCAGCAAGGACTAATCAGAAGGGGACAGACCAAGCTGAATGCTGTTCCAGAATCTCACCCTGCTAACCGAGCATTTCGTTGTTTGTGCTGCTGCTCTTCCTCTGCAAAGACCCATCATGCACAGTCTCTTTCAAAAGCCTGACCCTGGGAAACTGCTTTATTACTCTCCTTGAGGCTGGATTATAACTTTGCATCGATTCATCAGGATAAGAGCGTACAGGTCTCTCAGATATCTGCCTGAGGTACCTATATATTGGTTCCAAAAAATAAAGGCAGTAATTTAGTGGATACTTCACAACATTTTACCATTTGTCTCTGCTCTGAAACAAGAGAGGGAGGAGAGGAAGGAGTGACAGTCAGACCCTTGGCTCCAGTGGTTTCCTGTGCCTTGTTGAGGTCAGAAGGGCACTGGTCCCTCCCAAGTGGAGGGGAAAAGATACACAGCTTCACAGAATTGCTCTTGGAAATGGCATTTCATGCTCAAGGGCATGAATGAACCTACAGAACAACACCCTTCCCTTCTGCAATGTGTCCATGGGCTTCCGTCAGTTCCTACCAGCAGCCCCTTTATCTTTCTTCCCTTTCCTTGAGCATTAGTGACAGAATAGTGTTTCCCCCCCAGCACCAGGGCTGCCACTGGTGATGCTCAGAACTATTGATTTGAACAACTCTTCAGAGCTCCTCAGCCAGCAAGGAGTTTTACTTATTTCACAGGGTGGCAGGACCACAAAAGAGCAAACAGGAAAATGGGTTTCCATGTAATTGTGGAAGGAATGGGGAATGCAGAGTTTGAAAAGCAAAATTACAGCCCAAGGCTGCTGTAAGCATTGTTATGCAAAACGGCATGAAGGCAGCTAGGATTTCTCCTCCAAGTTCCTAGCAGTGCCCACAGGCACCAATTTTTAATTAGAAATTATCTGAAATGTGCAACATGCCCATACATGAACTGAAACACCTGTGAGAGTCCCCATTCCTCCACTGGGTGTGACAAGACATAGACCAGTGCCCAGTTACTACGTGGAGATGCTCAGTGAAATATCCTACTGTGGTGAGCAAAAGAAGGGTTTGGGGAGTAGAATTCACTTGCCAAGGGACTGTTGGATGACACATGAATACCAGCTTTGTTCCCTGCAGAGCACACTCCTTGCACATGCTGGGCCTGAAATAAAATTTTTGTTCAAGAAAGCAACAGTGACATCGATGCCTTTAAAAAACTCCAAGAAGCTTGCTCAGGAAAATGGTTGAAGGTCATTCTCAACTACTTTGTGTAAGTATTGGTCAGGCTGGAGGCAGGATGGTCAGTTGTGCTGCTCCTTGCAGATCCTACTCCTCTGAAGAGCAGCTCTTGTGATTCCTCTCACATGCAAATAAATATCCCAAGATCTTCTCTCTGTGAGGATTTTCATCCCTATCATGTACTGGAGCATTTAAGGCATGCTGAAACCTGATGGTGCAGACAAATATAGGAAAGCTGTAGGCATCTATAGACTTACAACATACCTTTAATACTAGAAGAGTATTTCACCTAAAAAACTCTACCAAGTGAAGTCACTCTCCACCTGACATTAAATTTGGCACTTGAAACATAGTTTTTATTCATTCTCACAAGAACCCTGGGCCCATCCTGGAGCCATAACAGGAGGGTTGCACCCACAGGCAAAGAAATGTTGTTTCAGGTCTTTTCTCCCTACAAGATGATTCTATCTGGAGTTTTTTCTGGAACTGAGCATGCACTCAAACCCATTGGTCCTTCTGTACCTTATAAAAGGATTCCCACGTGAATATCACATGTGCTTTTGTAGCAGAGGAAAATTGTGGTTGTCATGCACAGATACTTTAGCCAGCTTTGGATGTGGATAGTGCATTCATCCCCAAACACAGGAAAAAATCCGGTGGTGGGTACAGGATTCAAAGTCAGCTTGTTAGTGGGAAAACACACATTGCGTAAGGCTGAAATCATCCTGCATTCACAGTGAGTTGTACCTGACTTGAACTGGCAGGAATGCATTGTACATGGAGCAAAATAAATAGGTGATTAGGGAAAACAGAAAGGGTGGAAACTGACTGCTAATTTGGATCAAGGTAAAGGCGTCTGTATGACATTCCCAGTTCCAAAGCTGTTTCTAGATACCTAAGCAATTACTTGGACCTCATTACTATGAATTTTATCTCCATTACATCCCTCTAGGGCAAGCAGTATTTAGTTTCCTCTTCCAGATGGCCAATAACTATATTAGATACAAAATAAGTGACCCGAGTACAGGAACATAAAGCATCTAGGCTTCCTGCAGGTCCTTGTGCTGTCCTTCCCTCTACTCCTTGCTTCTTCCACAAGCAGAGTCAGAGCTGCAGGCTGATCTGTCCCTGTCAAAACATCACAGATGTGTTTGCAGACTCAGCCGCACAGCGATGCTGCCAGGGGGGCAAGCAAGGTGACATGCAGCTCACTATCTGCCACGCTGGGAAGCGGCAGTTTCTAGTGCAACACAGTGGTGCTCTGCAGGATGGAGTGTTGGCTGCATGCAGAGGGCAGCCCTGTCTGTCAGCTCCTTCTCTGACTGCCCTGATAAACTCAGCCAATTACGCTAATGGAAAAATTGCATCGAAGTCCTGCCAGAACTTTTGCCTTCCTGTGTTTTGCACCCCTTCATTTCAAAAACAAATGTTTGGAGGTCACCCTAGCCTGATTAAATCACAGGAATATGCAGTGTCTATTTTCAAAATTCTGTGACTACTAATTAATTTATGTTATCAAACAATTCTTTCCTACCTCATTAGCCCATGAAATGTGAAGACTGTGTCAACACTTTTACTGGCAGTCTTGCACTCATTAGTTTGTAACCTTGGCCAAAACAGAGAGAAAGAGAAAGAGAGGGAGCGAGTGTTATGTGACAACTTGCAATGTGTGTTTGAAGCAACAGGTGCTGCAAACTGGAGTTATTTTCACATTCTCCTTGGTGCTAGATGACTGAAATACCACCACATGGAAATATCGCTCACTCATGGTATGATGACTAATACATCATGAAAGGGAAGGGTGAGGAAGTGGAGAAAAGAACAGTGAGGAGAGCTGTTCAAGTGCACGCATACCACAACAGAGCGTCATCAGGTGCTCCTCCTGGCCTTGTATCTCAACCTGAACGGCAGAACTCACACAAGGTATTTGGGTCAGGTGATGGCGTTTCACTTCTCACATTATACGACAACGGTCTGAAACAGCTCTTCACATGGGAAATTGTGGGACACCACAGTCAGGGTAGCAAGTAGAAGTGGAAAAGGAGGTAACTTGAGGTACCTGGCCCAATAAGGCCCTGCCAACAACCACATACTTGCAATGATTTTTCCCACATTAAGTATATATAAAAATAGCAGTCCTGGTCATCAGTTAAGTGTTCATGAGTAGGAGTCAAAACTCCTTTGTCCTTGACTGTTTGCTGAGTTTCAGTATGTTAGTTGCTCACCTGATTTATTTTTTCATGTTTCCCTCCTCCAGTTAATCTGTGTTAAGATTAATGTTTCTTAACATTTTAATTTTGAAGAAGCATTGTTCAGCAGTAACATTGGCCTTTTAGTCAGTGCAGGACAGAATTTTGCATGGAAAACAGTTTCATTAGAAATATAATTCTTAAAAAAATCTGTGAGGGAAATCTGTTTGTCAAGCAATTGAAACATTTGGGCTAGGACACAGTTTTTCTTCTTGCTGCTGCACTTGAGATCGATTGTTTGAGTCCAAGTTCCCATCGTCCCATTTAGGATGATCATTCTTACTGGAATGAATCTTTCTACTGTTAGGAGCCCTCAGCCATGGAAGATAAAGCCTACCTAAGAAAGGAAGACTAAATTACAATGTACACAAACTACTTTTCTTACTGACCATCTCAGGCCAAATTATACTTCTGTCAACAGAATTTTTCCAGTCTTAGCTATAAAACTGCAGCTGACCCGCTCTTATCCTGGTGACTGTCCTGCTTTAAGCAGAAGGTTAGACAGACAACTTCAAGAGTCCCCTCTAACAAAGATTTTATGGTTATATAAATGTCTAAGTGGTACTGAAGTGATGTTTCACCATACTTGATTCCATTTGCTGTTTTGTTTTACCCTAACTTGGAACAAAAAATATTGATGTATTAGAATTCCAAGAGAGCAGAATTTCTGAGCTTCTATGAGAATTGCTCAGGTTGCAAACAGGAATTTGACTTGTTCTTAACTACCTCTTAATAGTCATGCCTAGTGGCTAAGAATTCCAGTAAAAATAGCAATTTGAGCAGAAAGAAGATCATGAGCTCAAGGTAGCAGATCAGGCCCCACGAGAACTGCCTTGGCAAAAATCTGAGAAATCCTGAAAGATTTATTCATACTCTACCTATACCCTGTGCCCCTCAAAAATAAAAAAGATGAGTAGCCAAATAGTGTCATTAAATGCCAAAGGTCAGTGAGATGAACACTTCAACACAATGTTAAAAGACACTGGAACATTTTCAATCTAATGAAATTTCTTCCAAATATTAATTGAAGACAAAACTCTACAAAAATCTTTCCAGTGCATAAGGCCATTATCAAAGCTCAGGACATTCTGGCCATGTCTGATCTAAGGGGTAAAAATACCATTTTTTCCAATTTTTTTGTGACTTTCCATTCTATAAAAGTTCTCCCAGCTTTTTGTCCTCAAATCAGTGCCAAATAAGTATGAGTTTTGAGGCTTGATAAATGGCACAGAATAGAATGGACAGTGTCAGAAAAATAATTCTGAAGTTGAAATATCAAGTTTTCTTAATTACCTACACAGGAAAATTCCCCAGTTTAGTAGCGTAAAATCTAGAGAGATGTGAAACTCAGCAGTTTCAGTTCACAGAACGTAATGAAAACATTCTTAGATTTTTATTTGCATGGGGTCACATTTATAAAACTTCTCTAGAGTTTCATATTCAAAGAAATTAGACACTCAGGTGTCAAAATCAGAGTGAAGTATTGGCTCCACTTAACCCAGTGATAGCTTTGAAACTCATAATTTGGTTGGCTGAAATTTGCTGAAACTGGTAAATTCACATTAGTGAATTTCCCTGCAAGTCTTTTGATGTTACTGCTGAAATGTCAAATGATCCATCTCCTAGAGAGGTCCAATAGACTTTAACTATAACTAAATTAATAGTTAAAACAAGAAATAAAACAGTCCCTGGTAAAAATGACATAAAATCTAAGGGACTGTAATAGAAAATTATAACATCTCTCCACATTTTATGAGTTTGCTCGTTAAGCTCCACAGCAGAGATAAACTTCTCTATTAAATTCTATTTTAGAACTTTAAAGAAAATCTATATTATTTTATCACACCAGTGGTTGGATGGTCATAGCAAGATCAGGACACATTGTGCTAAGTACTGTATAAGCATATATTATACAGCCCAACATCTGAAAGTTAAACTTAGCACAAAAGATCCCACCCCATTTAAAATGTTTGAACAACTGAAATTTTTACTCAGCTATACAATGCTCATACTTGTCTTTAGCACAGAAAATACTGAAAAACAGATTTTTATTAAAAACATGCACTTGTAAAAAAGTATCTGTTCATGTTTTTCTTAAAGCACTTCTACCTTCTTGCAACCTCTTGCCCTCTCAGGTTGATGTAAATATCTAGAAGCATGTCACAAAACTTTTTACAGGAACAAAGTTCACCTTGAGGCTGACAGTATGCCTAAGCAATAGCACTCCAAAGAATGTTTTTGGTGGAATGATGAAAAACATCTGAAAATATGAAGTTAATAAATCAGTATCTCTTTGACCACAGTACAGTGTCACTTCTCTTCTACAGTAGGTGTTTTCTTCTTGTGGAAAAACAGTCCATTTTCTTAAGCAGTGTTATGCTTTTAGGAATCTGTGGGTGCTATATTAAAAGCCTACAGGCTGGATTTTCTCTTTCTTCCATAAATATTTATTTCCAGTAAACAGGCAGAATTTCCCAGTCCCCAAATAGTAATGGCAAACTGGTGAGCCTTAGCAGTGATTGACATCTTTGACACTGGAAAATCAGCCAGCGTGACAAGGAGATCCCCTTGGTTTAAATTACGAAAAATAAGAGAGATAATGAGGTTGGTGTCCCCTCCCCCACAGTGTCCTATTCTCATTTAGTAAAAACAGTGGTAAAGAATAAAAGAAGAAGTTCTGTTTTCTACTAACAAACTTTGAACCCACTTCAATCCTCCTTCCTGTATATATTTTCTGATACTTCTTCTGAGCTTTGTACTTCCTGAACCACAGAAGGGCCTACACACTCAGTTTCCTGTCATTAAGATGTGAATATAAGCTTTTACATAATTTGAGCGATCAGACCACTGATGGCCTAATTCTCCTCTCTCTCGTACCAGATCTATCATGCTATTATTGTTCAGATACTGTTGAGTTTTACCAAAGTAACTAACATGAGAGTCAGGCCTAAAGACCTCAGGTGAACCAGCCTACATAAATTATGCTGTTTATAGCTATTCTTACTTCCGACACACATCTGAATGCATGTGATGTGGTTTGGGGTGAGGAGATAAGTACGCAGCATGACGTCCCTGTTGGAGGAGTATTATTTTAAGTTTATTGCTATGACTGATTTTCTCCCTTCAGCAGTGAATTTACCAAAAGGTGCTCCAACCCATGAGAATTGCTTCAAGGCTGGTTCCACATGAAAAGAAAGCTGAATTACACAACCGTCCTAAATGAACTGGGGTTGGAGATGGAAAATATTTCTCTCTGTGTCTTCCTACTGCACATGTGTCAGGTTGTTCTGTGGGAGACTATGTGACAACAGCAACGATCAGTGCTTGCTCTGATTCTGAGGCCACCACCAACTGATAAACAAGATCTCACCAAATGCAGGTGTTTGCTTTGGAGATACGTCCTTCATGGCTATAAAGCAGCATAGCTTTGCTTGCTTCAGTAGAGCCATGGTGCTTCAGTCTGAGAGCCAGTTTGCGACCAGAGATGCATGGTTCAAGGAGGAGGAGGTCAGACCGTGACCTCCTCTCACCACTCTCCTTCCTCCATCACTTACTTATGGGACAGGTTTGCTGAGGATGACATGGAACGGTGCAGCTGTGGACCCCAACCTTTGAGTCTTGCTGTGACCCAGTTCCACTCCATGCTGCCCACACTGCTGGGAAGGTGTAATTTTCACCCGAATTTCAACAAATCTGGCAGTGTGCAGTAGGTGTCAGCACTGAGACACGGCCACTTTTTGGGGAAGAAATAACCCTTGTCCTAAGTCCAAATGCTTATTTTCCCAGGTCTATCCTGGGCCTTAGCTGGGGGACATGGGAATTATGGTGGCCTTTTGTACAGGCTAAATCCCAGCTTTGGTGAGGACGGAGGCAGGGTGCTTTGGTGACCACTGTCTACCCATAGAGGGCAATTTGTTATTATGATCACATGTGCCCAGAGGGGTTCTTAGCGAGATTAAATTGAAGATCAGGAAATATTCAAACAAAACTGAAGCAAGATGGCTGAGTTAAACATTGAAATCTAGACAAAATCCACAAAAATTCCAGCATCCTTCCTCTTGTTTTCCCCTGTAATAAACAAAACACAAAGACATCGGAAGCTAAAGTTCAGTGAGGTTGAAACTGGAGCAAAAACCAGTACAGACAGAGACAAAGAAGGCCAGATCCAAGTCATGTACTGGGCTGTGGACAAAGGGGTTATATACTGGAAATTCAGCTGGTAAATGCTAGGTAGTATTCCAGTATATCTATGTTTATCATTGTTCTTTCAAAAGAATTATAGTCTTGTTAAAGTGGGAAATACTAAAATTAAATCTTCAAGCACACTTTTCTGAGCAACGGGAAAAAATAAGCACTGATTACCATCTACATCTTATCTGCCCACTCACCTTCAGTAAGTGATCTTTGTAAAAGAACAGGTAATATCATTACAGATTTTTAGCTTTTTATTTAATGGTGGTGAAGGACAGGTGAGCAGGCATTGCTCATGAAACAGTCTAATGCCTGTTGTTCAAGGCATTTGGAGAGGCTACATAAATAGGTTCTATCATGCACAGAAACAGTCTCTACTGCACACACAAAGAGCAGTGATGTGGTGCCACCTGCGAGCTGTGGGAAGTCTGAGCAGGGATGTCACTCTGCTGTGGCATTTGCCTTTCAATGCTGGTTTGAGTGCTTGGATGCATGATGTTGCTGGAACGGCTTAGTTGGATATGTTATATAGATACATTATACAGATGTAGTTGATGCTAATGGGATTCAGCAGATTCTCTCATCTTTCAAAAATTATGTCATTATTGGCAGTCACTGCAGCCAGACTTTCACCAGACATTTTTGGGACCTTTTTTCTGCTGACAATGAAGGGGAAGTTAATTCTTAAATGGTATCTACTGGTTTGCCCCCAGTATCTTTTTGGAAGGGAACTTCATTAGCAGAATGGATAAAGTATTGCACCAGACAGGGACCAAAACTACAGAAAAAAGCGCTTATCTAATCCATGCAAATAGATGCACTTTTACAAGTTTTCCTGCTCTGCAGTGAGACACAGGAGACTTAAAAATCTTTCACACATAGTAAAATAATCACCCCACGTTTCAGTGGTGAGAACATCTGCCTGTGACATGGAAATTCCATGTTCAAGGCCTTACTCTACCTTCTAGTTCAGAGCAGAAACTTAAATTTCACTCTCATCCACTACAGATGAGTGCTCTAGCCACTGAATAATTTCTCTAGTACAATAAATGTTTATTTAAATAACGCTGGAAATGTCCTGAAAAGAGGCCTGAGAACTATGCATCCCAGAAAAACCTCATGGTTTGAGTATTCATCTAAGACAGAAAAAAAGCAATTTTACATTCTGTTTTAAAGTTGGTAAAGCAGAAAGTTGAGCTGGACTGCAGGTTTAGGAGTCACATGCTGTTTCCCAATGACAGTCATAGAAAAGTTTCAGTCACAATGTATCATGACATTCTACAACGGGGAAAGAAAAAGAAAAAATAATAATAATAAAAAAGTAAAAACCCCCATCACTTCCCTGGAAAGTTTCCAGTCAATCCTAGTGTGTGTCGAATCCACAGAGTCTGCTGAATTCTGTGAGCATATTTCCATTGACCTCAGAAAGATTTTTCGTCAGGCTCAGGTTAATCAAATATGGTTATTGCAAGAGAATTACACAGGGGGAGAGAGATAGAGAGGGAGAAAACTGTTGATTCTAAAAATTAGGAGGAATGAGAAATGTGGTCAATCATTCAGACCATGTTTGAGTCAGGAAGTATGCACGGAGTATGGAGAAAATAAAGATCACTGTACTTCAGAGCACACTACTCTAAAATTTCCAAAGATACAGGAGGTAACGTTCTGAAAATGGTTTAACTTTGAGTCATCATGATCCAGCTCTTGGAAAGCAGTGAAGAGCAGATGATGAGGAGTAAAATGAACAGTTTCTTTGCCTCGAAACTATCCCGTCCTTCTCTCACAGTGAAGGCATGCATGACTAACAACATAAAAGAGATGAGGGTTTAATATGTAACAAGGAAGAAAGCAGGAACGTTTAAACAGCTAACCTTTCACATAGATTGGGCATGACAGTGGAAAGCTCAATGCACTTCATTCATCAGAGTTGATAGCAAGATAAATACTGAGAACCAACTCTTCCAACAAAAGTATTTCCTTTTTATTCACAGTGGACAAGGGCATTAGAGAGGAATCACTCCAGCCTTATCCTTCATACTTGTGGTCAAAACAGCTTTTGGCATCTGTCTCAGTGGATGGAGGATGTCTACTGAGTCATCTTTATGGCTATTGAGTTTCGTGAGAGTGTAGAAAGCCTAACCATTGGGGTCTCCAAATCAGGTAGCAAAAGCTGGTTTATTCATGGAGAAAAAAAGTCAAACTAAAAGTCAGATATGAGTCACAGCTCAACCATGAAAGGTCTGAGATATTGGTCCTAAAGAAAGTCTGAGAATGGAGACATACCTAAAGCTTGGGAACACTTCAAAGTTAACTTGCAAGGCTCAGCCTTTCTGTTGCCAAAAACACTGATTTGTTGAGGGTAAAATGCTTTCAGAAGGCATTTCCAGAAGTATTTCCATTGTTTTCTTATCAATTCATGCCAGTTTCATGCCAGTTCTCAGGCTTTAGTCTTTCCAGCTTTGCAAAGCAGGTGATCCCTAACCTCCATTCATTAAAAAAAATATTGTGACCCAGAGGAGAAGCTGGAATGCTCAAGGACCATTCTGGCTTTTTCAGATAACTAAGAAAGAGTGACATTTTCCAAAGTACTAATGAATCAGGTACTTATAAATGCTTCACAAATGAAGGCAAAACTTGTGTTTTTAAAAATGAACTGGGTGCAGCCAGCTGAAGAACTGTAGAACTGACTTTTGTTTAAATCACTGTATGATATAATGGAACTTATTCGTCTTCAGTTGTGTTTCCACCACAAACATTTATCACAAAAAGTGAAAAATACACTTTTGTTTAATAAAAAAGAGAAAACCCTATGAAAATCCATCAAGGATTCTACTTTCTACTACTTTCCCTGGAGTCCAAAGTCTTGGAACACCAAAGCATCAGAGAGTTTCAACAGAGAATCAATGGGAAAGCAACACTAGGAGTGCACCAATCTCATGTTACCAATGTAGAGAAACAGAAACAGCAGAGTTTAAGGAACCAGCATCAGCTCACACCAGAAGCTTGTGACAGAACTGAAAACTCTACCCATATCCTGAGTCAGAGACTCATGTCTCATCCACAAGACCAGCTTTCTCCCCTATAGATACTTTCCCCTTATATCATGAGGCTTGGGTATGTTTAGGTGGACAGAATTACATTTTTACTCTTCTGCTTTTTCAGACGCTCTTTATGAAGCAAGATGGCCACATGTTAGAGGAAAGGTCATATAGCCTGATGAAGTCAGTAGCAGAACTTCTGGTGATTTTGCCGATGTTCTGTCACAGGCTAAATACTGCCAGGCAGCTCCTTTTGCACAATGTGTGGATAAATAGTTTCTCTCCTTCATCTCACTTTCCCTCTCTGTACCTTGAGAGAAGGCAGTGTTTCCTCCTACACCACACTCAGATTCTAGGAGGAAAATATTATAAACAGATCATGTATTTAAAATTGGTATTATTATTCCTATGAGTTTCTTACCATCAGAGATGGGGGAGGAAAGGTTTGAATGGACTGGTTGCTATTACACTGAAAAGTGGGGGGAGTTCTACTGAAAATGGCTGAAATCAACCACAACTCATAGGGTACCGATTTCTGTTGAGGGAGAGCCCTGTCTTTGCTCTGGGTCCCTCCCAGGAACAACGAAGAGGGTTGAAAATGGCATAGCCCCCATAGATGGAAAGATGACAAACTTGCAGCATCCCTGCCTTCTCCTTCCCTCTTCCCAACATGTGTGTAGTGTATTCTATGCAACCATAAAAGCAATTCCTATGTAGCTAAGCACAGGTATCCTAGCCTCAACAGGATTGCAAACAGATTAATTGGAAGAAACAGACTAGTGCCCTAGTGTGAATGTGTGTGTGAGCTCATTAGCACTGTGTGTGCTCAGAGGACTGGGTTTTCTCTAGATGTCCTCTAGCACACAGAACAGGAAAGCTTGACCCAGACAGAGGGACAGAGCTGCAGGGTGCTCCGAGCTCCTCTTGGGGGCTGCCCATCCCCTCTACTGATGATGAAAGATTTGGACATGCACTTGTGAAAGGAAATGTCCCCATTACCTAATGTTCAGTTTTATTAACAACCTCATCATAGCATAAAACTGATTTGCAAAAGGGAGAGGTGGTTCAGAGTTTTTGTCCTGGAATAACAGCCACAACATTATGGCCTGTATGAATAACACCTTAACACCTTCCATCTTCAGGCAGAAGGAATCATAGGATGGTTTGAGTTGGAAGAGACCTTAAAGATCATCGAGTTCCAACCTCCCTGCCATGGGCAGGGACACCTCCCACTAGCCCAGGTTGCTCAAAGCTTCATCCAACCTGGCCTTGAACACCTCCAGGGATGGGGCATCCACAACTGCTCTGGGCAACCTGCTGCACTGTGTCACAACCTTCATAGTGATGACTTTCTTCCTAATATCTAATCTAAAACTACCCTCTTTCAGTTTAAAGCCATTAAAGTGATTTTAAACTCTGAAAAACACCTAAACACAGAACCCAGCATATGGAGTCACAAATAAGAGGGCTTGCATAAAAGCAGGGCTGGCTCCCTTTGCATAAATTCTAGAAAGCCATGTTAATTTAGACTGAGTTTGACACTTTGCAAGCAGCTACCATAAGGAATGCAAAGCAAAATGAAAACAACTGTGCTTGCCCAGTTGTCAGCTTTTGTATGGTCCTAACCAGTAGATCAACAGAAACCAACAACTCGGTGTGTGCACAGGGAAATCACTCCACAAAATCCTCCATGTTCTGGATTTGTTTTGTGAAATTGAAGTCTTACTCAGAGCATCATTTCCTTCTGCTCCACACACTCGTGCAAATACCCACACCTGTAAGCTAGGTATTGAATGTCAAGAACTCCTTTACTGGACATGTTCCAGCGAAAGAATTAAAACTTTTAAAAGAAAAAAAAAAAAAAAAAAAAAAAAAAAAGGATATGCTCTTTCCCACACTCCACTGCTGATTTCTGGGGAAGGCAGGAGATAGATAACTTTGACCTATACTTGTGTTGCTGCCAGTTTCTTTGGCACATTAGTTCATGTTTGCTCTGCCTTTGTTTCAGTGATGTGTTGTGTAATGTGAGCAAGCACAAAGCCAACTACGCACCAATAGGAAGGCTTGGAGTACTCCCATTTTTTTGGCACGATGTGATGCATTGTGAGCTGGGTTTAGAGTATCTGAGAGTTAGTCCTTGGAATTAGCAGCTGTATGCTAGAGACCAGTACCCTGAATAACCTAACTCACAGCATATAGCTGGGACCAAACTGCGACTTCATTCATCCCCTGTGCACATGTGTTTGGTGCAGTGAGCATTCAGGACTCACTTGAGTGCCTGTCTTGTGCTCAAGGGCAGCACCCTTAGCATACGCTGCAGAGCTAAGACAGGTAGTTCCACACACAAAGACATTGTGCCACATGGACATTTGAAATGATTGATGGATGACAAGGACTTAACTGTGTCTTCACCCTGCTCCACAAACATGCACCCCCCCATCTGTAACCTGGGCCCTGAAAGCTAAGCATTCCGGTGCTAGAAATATTCAAGGTAAAAAACTAAGGAAAAGAAAAAAACAGATCTCTTGAATCTGTTGGCCAAACACATGTATCAGTGATAATATGCTAAAGTTGTAATGTTGCTGTTTTCTGAACAGGCATCCGCAGCTTTGCTCATGTATATTCACTTCACTTCCACTGTGACTCCACTGCTGTGGGCTCAGCCCTATCCTCAGTTACAAACTGAAAGGCTGTGAGGAAGGAAAAGATTACGACCCCATTTCCTACATGGGGAAAGAATGTATTGAAGGGTATTTACCAGTCTAAACAAACCAGTCTAGCAGACAGCTGTGAAAATCTCACTGTGTGTTTCTCTGCATCATTAGACGTCATCCATAACAGGAACCAGAGGGATTTCCTTACTTTCCAGGAACCTTGTGAGGAGCTCAGAGGCTGTGGTAACAGGGTATCTTAGATAACAGATTGACTTACCATCTCTGGTGCGAAGAGCACAAGGCAGCTCTGAACCATAGTGTTTGTTTCTCAGTTGATTTACTGCCTTTCTATGAATGCAGTTCTGCTGAGGTCCATTCCATGACTCAACCAACCAGCCGTGAAACAGAGCTCAGTTCCATAAGATTTCACCAGCTAGCTTTCCACTGAGTCAGGCATAACAGTCATTGTACTCTGGCAGATGTTTCAGGGCATGCCTTTTCCTTCCTGTATCAAGGAAACAGTCCTGCACAGACAAGGCTGTTGAGTCTAAAGACTCAGGTATGTTGTTTTACATGGTATGATGCAAAGAGAAGGGCTCCTGAAGTCAAGAGGGGGCAGTGCTTTCCAAAAGAGGCTCAAGTACCTGCTGCAAGATCTCCAAAGAGAGCTTATCTCATCAGATACTCAGCCCTGGACTATGGCATCCTCCATGCAAC
This sequence comes from Pterocles gutturalis, assembly GCF_000699245.1. NCBI lineage: Eukaryota > Metazoa > Chordata > Aves > Pterocliformes > Pteroclidae > Pterocles > Pterocles gutturalis. The sequence goes on along the minus strand of NW_010097887.1, from coordinate 17,780 downwards.
TTAAAGGCCTTTTGCAGCTGTAGTCCTTGCCCAGTCAAATGCCCAAAAGCACGTGTGCTGTCCGGGACACCATGCACTCGGGCAGAGCTGCTCACCAGCTCTGGATGACTGCATACAGCATTCCCTTCCTGGCTGAAGACCCAGACTATGTTTGTACAACTGCAACCTCACTGCACCAAAAGAGGTAGCTTAATGCAACCAACTGCAAAATTTGGTCTTTTAAGTCCATTTTGTCCTTCCAAATGCACATTGCAACACAGTCATCACTGGTAGAGCTTCAGTCATCAGATGATGACTGAGAAAGGAGCTGAATTATAGTCAGTTTCACTGTGTTAACACTTCAAATGCTCCACGGCCAGTATCTTGCCTGATGTGATCACTGCAAGATCTGTTGTTTTGGGGAAGTTTTGTGACCTTATTTAACATGGAGAAACTCTGTCAATTCCTGCAGGGACTCCTGATGAACTCTGCTTGTCACTGGCAGAGCCCTGTGTAACTGCATTAGTCTGGTTTGCTTTTCAATTAGCTGTCAGTTTGCAATCAGAAGCAGCTTTGAAAGAATTGATTGAAAGTGTCACAGTCAAATGGTATCAATCTGGAACCAAGGAGGAGATACTTTAATTCAAAATCCATGGAAACCAGGATCAGAATGGAAAAATGAAAATCCACCACCACAAGTTAAAGGTAATGGAAAGGGATGTTAAATTTTGATAGATGGATTCAAGCAACAGGATCTGTGGTTGCAGTTTTATCCATGTTTCTTTCTTCTGGCAGAAGGCAGAAGGGTGAATTCATCTACTAAAAATACATATGGGATGGTGTATACAGTAACTAATTTTCCATTTCTTAAGGGAAAAAAAACTTGTCAAGATAAATGTTATTTAAAGAAAACTATCAAAAAATACTAAAGGATATAACAGAGTCTTCATTAATAGTCAACAAGGGACTGACTCAAGGCAAAAAGTTTCATCCATTTCCCCCTCACTGCTTTAGTCTGCCAGTCTTTAATGTTGTTACACAACCACCCTATGAGGAAGAAAAGAAAGACTATTCCTCATTTTATTCATGCACAGAAGAAGTGACTTCCTTTCAGATGGGGAGGGTGAAGCTCTATGCTATAGATCTCACTCTTCTCTCTCCCAAAACCATCTCCCTTTCTTTTGCCAGATCTCTAAATCATTAGACCCTTTCCTGAACCAAATCAGCTCACGAAACCAGCAGAGCACTAACTGGGAAAAAATAAGTGTGAATACTTTTCTGCTGGTTTTGTGAGTTGAACTGGCTCAGCCAAATGTCAGCTGAGTACCATAGAAAGAACAAGGGAAAGCCCCATGTGCAGGAAGTGGAGTTAAGAGGGAATGGGCCTTCTGGTTTTTATTGGCATCCGTGAGCTGCTGGATCAGCTCAGCTGTAACAAGTTAATAATTTTACTCAGAGACTGTAACAGGGGAGGGAACTGAATCTGGTTCGTGCCCTCAACATGCAGCCATCCTACATTTCTTATTTGTTATGGCCAGGGTTTAACCTCTCATGGTCTGAGAAGGATGTTTTATGGTCCAAGCTCGCAAGCTTTGACTGGTAGCTGGAAAATTCATTGGCACTATTCCTTCATGTGTGTGGAAAGACATATGCATGAAGAAGATCCTGCACAACCCTGAGTGAAAGGGAAGTGTGCATTTCTGAGAAGAATGGGGAAATTTAGTCAAACACTAAATGTTACTCAGCAGCTACTTACTGCCAATGGCTATTTTACACTTTAGAGGGAAAGGAGGCCTCTTTTAAAAAGCTCAGGTCCTCACTTTTCCTCACTTTACTTGCCTTATGTCTTGGAAGGTGGTTTTCTGTCCTTTTGTCATGCCTGTAGCATAACAGCACTTGATAGAAACATCACATGCACCATGTTATTACAATCATTAGCCCTTTCAGTTAAGCCACAATGGCTTTAAAAAAGAAACTGCTTGCTTTTTTCGCTGCTTTCTATTATGTTTCCTCGTAGTTTCTTCATCAAAAAAGCTGTAGATTACAGCTTCAAATGTGCTGATCTTCTGCCCTTTCAGACTTCCCTTTCCTGTTCTGCAATGCCATGCATAGTTCCTCCAAAGCTCCTGCCTCACTGTGGGCTTTGAGTGCCCAGTCCTGAGTTGTGGTTTAGCATCACTCGGAGAAGCTGGTGAGGAAGATGGAGTAGCAGGCAGATACAAGGTTCAAAACTCTCCCACATTACCTGCACTGAACAGAGCTGGACATGGCAGCCAGATTCCTTCTGCATCAAACCAGGCAGTGCTAGAATGCACACCACCATGCTCAGGATGAGTATTTGCCAGCTGTATGTAAACTGGGTTATCTCACACCCTTTCACACCCTCAACTAATCTACTGAAATAAAACTTTACCTCCTCACTGTCTGCAAACGATCTCAAAGGAAGTGTAGCCAATGTCTGGGTCTGAAAATTTTTGGATCTAGTCCCACGTCCATAGTCTTACTAGAGTTTGCTTTACTGTTGTGCAACAGCTACTGTCTTGGATGAAAAGCAGAAGCTTCATTTTCTCTTTTGCCCACTGGGAGAAGCCTAGGAGATATGTTCCATTGAGTTCTATTAATTTTCATCTTGACCTGAATCATGGGGACTCAGTCTCGTCTCACGTGGAGTCCTATAAACCAGGAGCAACTTCAGTAAGGCCAGTGGGGTATGACCACATGGCCACAGTAAGGCGATGAAAGTCCCTTAAGGCAACATGCATCATCTCACAAAGAGACAACACTCAGGTATATTTAAATGGATTTTAACACCTTTTCTTTTATGGACTCATGATGAACAGTCATAATGAGGCATAGTATTGCCCTGCACTTCTCTGGCTATTTATTTGTTAAATAAATAATATATGAACAAGAAAAATTCTGCCATTGTGTGGCCAGGCAGCACAGAGTGGCCACAGCTGTGCTATACAGCGCATTGCCCTGTGTAGCCCTAAAATGTAAATTTTATTTTGGATGGGGTGTTTTTACAGCTCACAGTGCATGAACTAATGTAATATTTTCATAACTTGAAACGAAGAATGTGTGTTGCCTTCCTTCAGTGGATATGAAGGTTTGCCGGTGTAAAGTCAACTGTGTATAGGAGCATACAGGGGGCCAAATTCAGAGCAGTCTTGTCTGTGCTGCCTATTGGAAAATTTGGAGCATATGCTGTCCCCCAGGTATCACCTGAGATAATGCTATTTGTCAGTTTTCCAGATCATGCCATACACCATGCTAGCATTTAAACATTACTGATCAACTGTCACATGCTATCCCTTCCCTAGCCATTTTTTATTCACTAGTAGCCAAGGCCCACTTGATTTTACAGAGGCATTGAACTACTAAAGGAGCACAACTTGACCATCTGTACTTGCCAAATGAAGGACAATTGGTGAAGAGCTTTGAGAGTCGTAAAGGAAAGATGCTCTGTGTGGAGCAAATGACATGAGTGTACCTTGTTCATCAGTCTTTGACAAGCTGTGACTCACATACACACGTCAAAGGCTAAACTGAATGAAAAGGTGCTTTCTTTTTCTCAGGATTTCTTTTTCCTTCTGACAAATGATAGCTACACTTCACTGTCTAAAGTGCTTGTAGCACTGTTCAAAATTAAAACCACAGTAACAGCTGAAGGACTTAATGTACTAATATAAATGTCTCTACTTTCTGCAGCTTATGTTCCTCTCCTGTGCAAAATATAACCTAGAAGAAGGTTAACATTTTAGGCCTTAATATGAGGGCAGATAGATGCAGCATCACTGTGCCTTGCTCCCAAGTGACAGAAGCCAAATAGGGAAGAGAAACAGAAAAGAAAGGCAAAATTAGATCATAAACATAACCTAAAAAATTCTAAGACAGGAAATAAAAAGATGTGTTAAGGTATTTGATTTGCTTGAAAGTTGTTGATATGTTCCACACCATGTATTAAAATATGCTTCTTCCTCCCCTTTCTTCCCATCATACCAAAGGTACGGCAGCCACCCAGTCCAACAGCAACGCAATTTAGGCAGAAGTAACCTTTATGAGCCTCACAACCACAACTTCCCAACATGGCCACTTCACAGCCATCGAATGAATCATTTTCCACAGATGAGAGGCAAGAAGTCCGTTCAGATGGATGGACTGAGCAGGACCAAAGTGATACCAGCCTGACAAACAAAAGTAGCAGTATATCACGTCAAATTGCTTTTGAAAGTTTTGTAGGTGTTACAAGGGAGATTTTATGCTGTCTTTTCATACTGGATGCTGTGTGGCATTTTAAAGAGAGGGACTCAGAGCTGTAATCTCTTTCACAGAACAACAGGATATGTTTTAGCAGAAAGAGCTATCTGCTACCTGCCAACTCCATCCACCAGCCTCCTCGGCTAGATTCAGTCATCAGTTCACCTAAGGGTCTTATCCCTGCTTTTCACAATAACTTTAGTAGGTGGTTCTCTCTTCCTATCAAGTATCAATTTGTCCCAAGAGCCCAGATCACTACAGAGTGTCATCAACATTGCAGGACAACAGTGAGGGAGGTCACAGACTTTCTGAGACTTTTCCATATTTATATGGAAAGTGCATGGGGATTTATTATTATTTTTTTAATTTAGATAAGATTTATTTTATTTTTTATTGATGGAAAAAAATCTTCTCCATATTTAGAGAAAGAGTACTAATTCCATCACCTGATTTGGAAAGCAAACATTCCCTTGGCCTTTCTGTCACATATTGATTCATCCTTTTAGCAGTAAACTGCTTGGAACATGATCCTAGGGCATTTTCTGGGTCCTAATATCTCCTGAGAGGGTCTTTGGAAGGTTCCATCTCTTCAGCCATTGCTCAGGACTCTTAGCACCATCCATTATCATGGCTGAATGAGAAATATCCCTGTCTCCTTTTTATTCCCCTTTGGACGTAGGTACGAGGGAAGGTAAATGTCAGGGCTCTTCACACACTGTGACTTTTATGCTGATTGCACAAGGAAGGACTCAAAGGCCTTTCATAATCCAGGGTAGACCCTTGCTAAGACACCGTGGCTTTGATTTGTTACTTCCCAGTCTAATTTCAGAATACTCAGTAGTGACCCCAAGAGGGACTCCACCTTTGAACATCACTTTTCTATCCCTACTTAGCTCTTTTTATGCCACATGTATTTCAAAAATTCCTGTGTTTGTCTTTAGCAGCAAGAGTTTCTTCCCTGGCAGATACTCTATGTCACTGCTGAATTTAGCCCAGTATATCTGACCACTGTATTAACTACTTGGTCCTCTTTCTCACCTTAAGATGAATTCATTTGACTAATTGTGAAAGGGTCATTTCCCTAATTATACTATTTTATCATTGTTGCCCACATCACACCTCCAGAGTTTAGCAATTAGTACAAACTGGAGAGTACAGATGAATCACCAACAGGTTAAAAAGCTGCCTGACTTTCCTCATTTGACTTGCAAGAGAGGCTGGTTTTTGCTCATATTACCCTACCAGACCTGCAAACTGCTCTTCAGCACAAACACTGCTCCGCACAAAGCTCAGTTTCCCTGTTAGACAGCAAGCAGAGGAGTCGTGTTCGTGTAGGCTGTCCTCGTTTTCACCTTGGGTTGCACACCGCACTAGAATAGAAAACATGAGTCAGAAAGGTTAAGGGTTAAACTGTTAAAAACAAAAGAGGACAAAATTCATTCAGAAAACTGTGGTTTGTAATCGGTGAGAGGAAGTACTGTACAATTTCTTGTAAAGTCACAATGGCCACCTCATCAAAGGAAACCCCTCCTACCAGAGGCTTACACAATGCCTCCTGAAGTCTGAACGGATGCCAAGCCGTGACCATGCAGTTAAGGGAGTGCAACAAAGAGCCTCAAATCAAGAGCATATTTCCATCTTCCTGTCCAGCTAACTCCCAGTCTTCTTTTTCCTTCTTCCCCTTGAATTAATTGTTTCATAACAACATAAGCTTTCTTAGTGATTTTTCCTCTTTTTTGCACTATTCCTCTGGCTTTCTTACAAGCTGGAATGAGAGCTTCTCTACATGGAAGCAAACCATGGTTTTTACAAGATATGCTGAGCCAATGTAATCACTCACTGATTTGGAAAGAGGTGTGCTGCAGCAGTTGCCCCATTCTCCCAGCTTGTCTGCATGCTCTTACTGCTTACTTTGAGGCTGGAACTCACCAGGCCTCCCTCCCCCCATGACCTCATTAACTAACTAGCTCGAAGTATCCCAGCAAACAACAGAGATGGCACCGAACATCAGAACCAACACAGGGCTGAGGTGGGACCACGTGGCTGAAGGCCAGAGATGGATGACCACAAAATCTTTGCCTTCTGGTTGTTGGTAGAAACCAGTAACTCGGCTCAGCTCTTTAGGAAACCGCAGCTTCAGCATGTCTGTGATAGATACTTGTCCTAGATTACAGTGTGCTAAGGTCAGCACACTGTTTACATACATGTATTTAGTGAAAGGCTGACTTTGTAGGCTCGGAGATGGGGACTTTCCCGGGATTTCTATTTTGGTAGAATTTGTGGAAAAATAATTTTAAATTGGTTCTTCAGACCTCTCATTTCTTCCCTTTCAACTTCCCCTTAAAACCATTTTCTACCACATAGCTCGCAAAAAAGCCAGTGTTGATCTCTGTTGACTGTAATTTGCCCTAAATGACAAAGTGCTGCACAGCCTTGCCTAATTTAACCCATGTTGGCTCCTCATTGTCTTTTTTTCAATACTGTAAACTCTTTGGAGTAAGAGTGATTGATCCATGATATGCTTGAATATCCCATGATTTACTTGTTTGACATGAAAAATCAATTCCCAGAAAGGAAGTTACATGGCAAAGTGTCCTCTCCACACCCTTTCTCCAAAGTTTGTATTAGTGTCCTGGGTCCAGCTGGGATAGGGTTAATTCTTCACAGAAGCTGGGAGTTGGGCATAGCCGGATATTCGATACCATGCTGACGTCATGCCCGGGATATAAGGGGAAGCTAGCCGGGAGAGGGGTCTCTTTTGTGAAGCTCGTGGTGGTGAGATTTTCATTGTATCAGTGTCTCCATTGTACTCTATATCTTGTCTTATTGTTATATTCTCCTTTCTTTTGCTTTCCTCGTGTGGTATTATTAAAAATCTGTCGTTATCTCAACTCAGGAGGTTCCACTTTTCTTATCCGTCCCCATCTTACTGGGAGGGGAGTGGGGGGGGGAGGCGGTGTTGCGACCACGTGGTGGTGGTGGTCCTGACACCAAGACAATTAGTCTATGCATAGGTTTTCCTCACCTGGTTATTTAAATATGTTCAGCGATGAAGTCGCCATAGCCTCTCCTACTCATCCATTCCAAGCTTCTGACCATGACACACAGCATCTGACCACTCTTCTGACTATGAGACTGTCCCAACATCAAATGTGCCTAATGTTCGGTTTAATTTTCTGTTGCTGAATTTAAGCCCATCACAGACATGGAAAATATAATGTCTTTCCTCCTTGCAGCAGACAGTACATAAATTAATATATTTCACCTCAGTTTTCTCTTCTTCAGGGTTAAAGACCCAATTGTCTCAAACTTCTCTTGCAAGTTTATGTTTTGTAGGTCTTTGTCCGTGAACAATAATTTTTTTTCACAGCTTTTCTCTGTAATCTTGTCCATTAGTCTACCACTTTCAGAGTGCACTGTCAAGATGGACACAGAACTTCTGCATTATCTGAAAGATCAGTAGGTAGAATAGTTATCATAGATCCTAATGAGAAATATAAACCTTATCTTTTTTTTTTTTTTCCCCCAACAACAGGACATTGTCATCTCTTGTGCAGTTGAGGATGCTATATACCTCCAAGGTACTTTTTTTGCAGAATTGCTGCCTGATTAGTTATTCCGCTCAATGTATGTATGTATTTCTATATGTATGCAGTAGACTGTTCCTGAAGGATGCCCCAAAGTACAAAACTCAGCACTTCTCCATTTTAAATAGCACTCTATTTACTTTGGCAAGATCCTGAACTTTATTCTTGTTGTCTATCACACCTGTAGCTTCTTCTAGCTACTGGGATTGGAGATTCAGTAAGTATACTTTATTGCAGAAGATATACATGTCAGCATACAAGATTGAGAATAGCCCCTTGTAGAACCACATTTAGTACAGCCTTCCATTTAGAAATGAGTCATAAATAACTGTTTTCTGAAAAAAGTTTGCCAGTTAGTTTTGCTTACAACTTACTCTAGTTCTATCTTGAACTATCTATATAGAATCTATCTTCTATTTTCTTGTCCTCTTTCATTTATAGAAAAGATATGAGTCAGAATAAAAAACCTTACTAGAAAATTAGAATATTGACTGCTTTGCCCTTATTCCCGAAGTGCCTTACGCTGAGATGGAAGAAATTCAAAAGGGTTTGATAAGTTTTATCCGGTTTTATTTCTTTTTCAGTTCCTGCAAGATACAGCACAGTTAATTCCCAAAAGGAACTATGTGTGTCCCCAGATTGCTAGAAAGATGTATGGCACTGTCAATACACTCAATGAGTGCTTTTCATGAGACTGTTTCACATACTTGACAAGCATATCCAAACGAAGTAGAAAGCTATATACCCTGTATGCTGACAATACTCTCAGGCTTTTTCATGATTCATCCTAAAGCCAACTTATTGGACAGCCCTCTGCTGAGTTATTTTTAGCTTTTATCAACTCGTGCAATTTCTTCCTGCAAGCTGAGCAAATTTCCACAAAGTCTCCTCAGAGCAGAGGTTGCAAATATAAAGACCAAAAAAAAAAAAAGGAAGCGTCAAAGATCGTGTAGCAGATATTCTTATATTCTTTAGCAACAGAGAATGTTATATGTGTTATATGTTACCCCTAATGGTTTTAGGCCTAACAGCTGAGTTTTGGAGTTTTTTTTAAATTTCCAATGGAAATCAGTGGGATTTGGGGGATAGCTCAGTGGCAGACAACAGTCCAAATGAATGCATCAGAATGTAGTCTTCATTTGAAAAATAAAAATACAATCCTGATTAGATTCTGAACATCTTTTGCAATAAAACAATTTTCACACCCGGTGCCCACCAAAGCCTCTCTATCACTCCCCTCCCTCAGTGGGACAGGGGACAGAAAATACAATGAAAGGCTCCTGCACAGAGATAAGGACAGGGAGATCACTCACCAATTACCATCAAGGGCAAAACAGACTTGACTTGGGGAAATTAATTTATTATCAATCAAATCAGTGCAGGATAATGAGAAATAAAACCAAATTGTAAAACACCTTTCCCCTACCCCTCTCTTCTTCCTGGGCTCAATTGACTTACAATTTTCTCTACCTCCTGCCCCTTGCAGCGCAGGGGGACGGGGAATGGGGGTTGTGGTCAGTTCATCCCATGTTGTCTCTGCCGCTCCTTCCTCCTC